>NC_056732.1:750573641-750691141 GCF_019279795.1 Protopterus annectens | reverse complement strand
CACTCCCTGGCATAGTAAACTCCCAGCGCAGTTATAAAAAGTAAAACTTTAATTTTTTTTTTCTAATTCCCGATATAGCTCCCCGTATTTGCGCGTGTGTGCACGGGTGTGCCCATTGCTTAGCTGCAGTTAGCAATATCGACATGGAAGAGCATAATAAGGAATGTTTATGCAAATTACACCAAATAGCAATAGTGTAGTGGTAGAGCCTTTGCAAAAAGAGGAAGCATGCACGGTTCAAGTCCCACCACTCCCCTTCGTATTTTATGTTTTAAATTAGTATATGAAATAATTCATGACATATATGATTAAAATGTTACTAAAAAGCATTGAAATGGCCTATGCATCAGTGAACAAAATGTATATTTATAAAGGATCCTGACATATAATTGCCCGCAGTTAAGCAACTCTTTACACAGCGCAATATAGTTGCCCGTAGTTTAGCAGCGCTTTAGCCAGTGCAATATAGTTGCTCATAGTTAAGCAGCACTTTACCCAGCGCAATAGAGGCGCACTTAGCTAAATAGCACTTTACCCAGTGCAATCGGTTTGGGAGGAGGTGCACGCCGCACCAACCAGCACACCATAGGGCAACGTAGAGCAAAGTTGCCTAAACACAGCCACACCCCCTAGCCAGTCTGGACAGTAGTAAAATAAAACGCAATGACAAGGTTCGAACCCGGGACACTGTGCACCATAATTAAAGTACTAAACCTCTAAGCCATGACAGCTTAGGAGAAACATCCACTGTTAACATACGTATAATTATAAATGGTAGATTATCCATAGCTAAGCAGGTCTGCAGTCAGCCGAGAATTTTCAAAAACGGCCAATCACAAAAAAGTGTGGGAAATGTGGCATATTTAAGCCCCATAGGTGGGAATACTCACCATAACTGATTGTAGCTCCCATCTGCAGTTAGAATCGCTGGTGCTGGAGAGGGTACATGCTTTTGAGTGCAACGCTGGGGCATCAAGGAGTCAAAATACATAGTTTGGCTCCTTGTCCACCGTCATAACTCAAGACTCCTACTGGGCCAGTTCCAAGGGATGGAGTACAAGGCAGAGGCTTGGAAACAGTTAGCTCATGATCTCACCAGTGCCACAGGCATTCATCGGACTGGTGAGCAGGTCCGTCACCACCATGCAGACCTGAAGAGATGGAAGCAGGACCTAGTGAACTGATGGATACAGGAGGCCTGTGGGATGCAAGATGCCCCACTACTGAGTAGGTAGACATGGAATGCAGTATGTAAGACATGCTAATTTAGTCTATATAATGGATAGGTATGTCTCAATATCCCTTTATTTACTTCACAGCTGCAGGTGTCCATGCTGCGAATCAGCAAACCTATGCAGATAGGCTGCTAAGGCTGTGCCACCAGGCAGGTTAGTAATTATTCTGCATGTATTGTTATATAAAATAGGTGAGAGAGCCTGAAAGAAAGTGTTGTAGCCCAATAATACAGCCATAAAATGCCCTGAATAATTCCTCTGCATGTACTGTTATATAAAATAAGTCAGAGAGCCAGAAAAAGAGTGTAGTTACGAATTAAGAAAGGTAAAATATGTCCGGAATAATATCCCTGCATGTACTGTCATATAAAATAAGTGAGAGAGCCTGAAAAAGAGTGCATTAACCTATTAATAAAGGTATAATATGTCTTGAATATGTCTTCCATATGCACTGTAATATCAAATAAAGGAGAGAGAGCCTGTGGAAAAGTGTGTAATGTAATTAATAAAGGTATAAACCTAGAGTGTGTCTGTGTCACTTACTTTGAAATGTTGTTGTACCCTTGCATTATACAAATAGTACTGTATTAATAAGTACTGGCAACCCACAGTTGGGCAGTCCCATCTAAAGTGGTTGATGGAAGTGCCAATAGCTGTGATGCATATATACAATCCTCAACAGTCAGTTAATGGCTGGCATGCATAAGTAAATCTGGCACACGAGTAGCCTGTTAACTTGTTCCCCAGAAATGTGAGTGTGCTACACGAAATGTAGGGTTCTGTACAAATTTAACTGAAAATGTTATGTGAACACATCCAGATATGTAGATAAAGAAATATAAATAAAATCAATAACTATGTAGCAGTAAAATCTGCATCTTGGACAATTAGTATGTCAGATATAGGTCAGGTATATAATGAACTAGCCAAACCCATTACACAACCTAATGCATGTTGGCAAATGTAATAATACATGTAGGGGATATACACCTGCAGTCAATAGGAATGTAGTGTAGATTAAAAGTACTTAAAAGATGTTAACTGAGGTTTCTTTCTACACCCTACTGTATGTGCATAAACAACGCAATTCCACACCTCAATGGGTATGTGTAATCTCAAATCATTTGTTGGGACATATGCCTATTGTTCTATAAATATCTGCATTCACTTTGATGCATGTGCCTTGTTCAAACACCACAATCATGGTGGCCTGTTGCCACCAATCATCCCTGCATGCTGTTGGAATGTCCACTGTCGTTCAATATATGCATGTGTTATGCTTGCTGTTCAACTGTTGGAACCTTGGTGTGTCGGGTTAATGGGAATATTACTGCATGCTGTTACAACTAATTTGGAATGCTGTTGTTTATGTTGTAATTAAACACACCTAATCACAGAACATATGGGAAGGCCGGACCCAGTGGACCCACCTGTCCCTCCTCAGATGGCGATTGCACCTGGCACCAGCAGGTCTGGTCCCCAGCCCGGGCTCCCCTCCTCCATTGGTCCTGTGCCACCTTCAGGTGGAAGCGCTGCAGGGAATGGGGTTCATCACCCCATGCAAGCGTAGGCAGAGAACGGCCACCTCTCACCCTTCAAAGGGTCCGGGTTGTGGTGCGTAGGGAGATCCAGTGTTCAGTCCCTGATTCCCTACGCCAGCTCAAGGCGAAAGTGGCACGTCTCATGGGTGAGCCTGCCCGTACTATGCAGCCCCCAGCACAGCCACCCTCGGGGCCGTGAAGGTGCAGTGTTGACTGTCCATAGGTGGGGATCTCAGTTCCACTGTTACCATCTGTGGGCTCATGGGCTTGCAATTTCCAAACATCCGTCCCCGTCAATTGTGTTCACCTACCCCATGTGTCATACACCGCCCCTGTATGTGCCTTGTTTGTCTTGCCTGTTTACCTCCCCAACCTACCTCCCCAAATATAGCTACTTCCTCTACCTCACTTTCCACTCTCACCTGAAAAAAAAAAAAAGGGCAATCTGTACCCACAAAAAATTACGCCCCATACATAGCTGCCCATTTCCCATACATGTCCGCTGGACATGTAAACTGATAATTATAATTGGCAGTACAACATACTTTGTTGTCCTCACCCCTCTCCCAGGGGTGGAAGGTTTCAAACTTCACTCCAAATTTATTGCATATGCACAGCTGTTTCTGGTAAAGAAATGGGCAGCTATGGACCTTCTCTACACACGTCCTGCACATCCCGAGCTTGTTTCCTTACTGTCTTCTTCTCTTTGTGCCCCCTTTTTCACCACTTTCCTATCTCCCCATTTTCTTTTCTTTCGAAGAAATTAGTGCGGGGGTTAGCAGGAGTAAACACTTTTAAGCAGTAGTTAGTGGGTTTGAGCGAGTGTGTGCATGTGTACACTTAGCTAATCATTGCTAAGCTTCACACAAACCCGCTTACAACTGCTTGAATTGCCTTAGTCACTCTGCATGGCAGGGCCCTTGTTCTGCTGAGCAGCAAAATAAAACACCTCCGTCAGTCTCGAACCCCGGACACACTAGACTGCATGAAGTACCATTAGGCCGCAGTAGATTTACAACAAGTTGGTGCTGTAATAAACATATCATGCATTACAATGAGTGAATGTAAAGGGAAAATAGGAATGCCATAACACAAATCTTGTTCTGTGGATCTTTATCAGCAGTTGTTGTGGAATTGCATGACATGACTGTGAAAAGAGAACCAGCCATTCTAGCAGGAAATAATGTTACAGTAGCACTTTACAAACCCCACACAGTATCAGAGCAGAATAAACACTGGCATATTTGAATAGGGCAGAGGTCATACTTCCCAAATGTGACTGCTTTTCAGGGATGTCCCTGATTCCTAAACAAATGTTAACTTTGTGCCTCAGAATCCCTCTGTAAAGTACTGACGGTAGGCAGAAGAGTGGGGAATTACACTTAATGAATAATGTCAATAAGTAATAGTACACACTGCATGCACATTAGAAAAGGTTTATTAATACATATGCTCTGATTCTCTCACAGTCTCAACTTAATATCTGTAATATATATTGCAGGTGTACTCCACTTATATGTACCTTTCCCTGAGGCTGTTCAAATATATACCTGAGTGTATCAGAGGCCTGGCAGAGGCAGAAACACACAGGCATTGCAGCTTGTCCGCTATTAGACACTCTGCAAATAGCTTTGGAATGAGTCCCACAAGCATACTCTTATATAGGAGTACAACACAGAAATATCAAAGGATGTAGCCATGTACTGTTAGCAACCAACTGTGATAATGCCACAGTTCCAGTGCAGAAAAGACTGGTGTGGGGCACAGACAAAGAATAATAGGCCAACCTCTGGCTACCATCTGGATATGTACACAAGTGGGAGCTACACAGACAGACTACTTGCCTTGTTAGACTAATAGGTACACAGCAACCCTGTTTGTTCAGCAAGATAAACATCACACAATAATATATAATCCTCTCTGTACTTCTGCACCCCTACCCAAAAGAACAATATACCTGTGTATTCAGGCTCTACCAAGGATGTAGGTAGGCATACTCAGTACTGAAATGTGTCCAGTTGTCTTGAGCAGCCTGTGCTAATGTCAACACAAATAAACAACAAACTGTTCAGAAGTGAGGTAATTAATATGTACAGTATAGTAGTTCAAAACAGTTCATGTGCCAGAGGAACACATTGCAATAACTACTTTTGTATGGCAGTTAATTGTCTAATTAGAAAAGAAAGTACATACTCCCATGTATCTTGTGTAAGCATGTGGAGGGGTGCATAAAAGTCTACACTGACAAGTGTGTACTAGAAGCAGCAACATTCAGGTTTGAGTCCAACATGCAAATCACTGGCTACAACACTAGCTTCAGAGATAACAGGTATACCAACCTTCTGACTGACACAACGGTGTCCACAGCAAACAACCATGGCCCCCACTTTGGAAAGCTGAAAGGGCTACACCTGCCTAACCTAGCATTTTATAGCAGTGGGCTGCTAAGACAGTGAGTAGTGCAATTACCACACAGCAGGCTGCATGCAATTACTGAATGGTGAGCACCAATTGGTGCAGAGGCCATCACATGCACATGTGCAGATACCCAGAAAAGCAGGCTGTACCTGCTGTCCACACATGCAATAATCTCATTGCAGTGAGAGAGAGAGAGAGAGAGAGAGATAGAGACAGAGACAGAGACACAGACAGACAGACAGACAGAGAAACACAGAAAAATAAAGAGTAACAGACAGAGAAAAGCAAAAGGAAAAAAAAACATAACCTTTAAAAACAAACCGAAGACAGCAATACAAACAAAAGGTTTGTAACACATATGTATTTGCTGGCATGTAGTAGATGTTTATGAAGAGTACTCATCATACTGTGAATCATCCATATGTGGCAGCAGTACGTATCTCTATGTATCTGTACATGTGCATAGGGCAAGGGACATACTGCAACTGTTGTGAAGGGTGTACATATATACGTTGTTGAAGGTTGTTATGTGCATATGTCTATGTAGGTTGTAGTGTGTGGAAAAGACAATAGCATTTATACTGTGTTGTAGCCAGTGAGGCCTGCTAAAGATATATGGGCTGAGGACACCTTCAATGCAGTCTGCACAATACTGTGCAATATTATTACATAACTGTATATCTCACAACTGTCGCATAAGTGCTATTCCCACCATGAATAGTGGACTGTATATGTGTCTATATGTACATCTATATGTACAGCAATGGATGTTTATATGTATGTGTGTATGTGTGTGTGTGTGTGTGTGTGTGTGTGTGTGTGTGTGTGTGTGTGTGTGTGTGTGTGTGTGTATATATATATATATATATATATATATATATATATATATATATGTAGATATATATAGATATATATATAGACACACACACACACACACATATATATATATATATATATATATATATATATATATATATATATATATATAGATATGCAGATATATATATAGATAGAGGGAGAGAGACATGGGGCATACATACAGTGACAGGTGCCTGGTGAGCAAGGTATGGACTGAAGCTCAGTGTTGACACTACAGTGCCATCCCTACTTGCCAGAACACTGTACCCATTAACTACCACATAGGTGGTAGTCTACCTAACACCGAAGGTGTGATAAGGGAACATGGGACACAGGTGGACAGTAGCCTCCCTTTTGATAATCACATTGCCACACTGGTCATGTACTCTGTCTATGTGGTACACATCATCACAAAAGGTGTGTCATCTAGGGAAATAGAGGTCAGTGTTCCCCTCTGCTTATCACACTTAAAACCCATTAGAGAGTATAATGCCAACTACAGCAACTGGAAAGGCCACAGACATACCTCACAAAGAGTAATACCAGCCTCAAACAGATGCCCTATGCAGACCAACTCACAAAACCACAGCTACTCTGTGTTGCATACCACCTACCCAGATGTAACCTCTGCCTAAAATACTGAGCTTTGTCACACCCATAGCTGTTGGACATCCTCCACGTAAACATAATACAATACCTACCAGATACATGCTCTAGGGCCCTACACCTTGTCAGCACATGAAACAGCACATGCTGGAGGGATAGAGTCCTAATTCAGAGACATGCCATACTCTTTAGCAGTTGTCATAAATACTCCTGATGATTGTTTGAGAGATAGGAAATACACCATGGGAATCACCTCTGTGGCTCTGGTTGAAAGGGGCAAGTGAAATTAAATTACATGTGTGTCAAAGGCCAGGGTAGCATATGACTAGGCTGCTGTAGGCCCTATGGCCAATAGTGTATTATCTACCCATCACACGAAGCACACACACATGTACTTAGTGCAATAATTGCTATGTGAGGTTGACTGAGTGTGATGGTGAATGTGTTGATGAATGTGTGCAAGGTCTGTAAAGGTGTGATAGCTTAGTTGTTTCTGTCATGGTAGTTTGTGTCCTAGCTGTGATCCCAGAAAAGATGTGTATGCTATTGCTAGGCAGAAAAAGTAGTATGACATACGGTGTGACGTAGTCCCTTGTTGTCGACTGTGGTGTCCCATTTTAGGCTAAAGCAATACATGTATGCTTAGTCAGTGGTACTGCTGGTGAATCCAACTCCCATATGACCTTTAGTACTACCTGAAGCTATAGGCCTAAACAGAACAGTATGGTGTGTGTTCACATTGCTTGGAAACACTGTTTTATGTCATCCCTGTAGTCCTCACAGATTACATACCTCAGGCATAAGGTTTTGTAAGTAGTGACACACAGTACTGTATGGTACACAGGTAAAGCTCATCTGGGTTGGCATACATTTGTGTGTTGTATGTATGTCTGATGTGTGCAATTATGCCTGTACCATGCCCTCAATCATATCTGTGTTACAGGGTATACGTGTGTATCTAGCAACATGTATAGTCTACTACAGCAGTATTCCACCTATATCAACAACTGTGCACATATATTAGGCAGGGGTTTGGCATCAATGACTACTGTGGTATACTGGTAATACTGTAACTGTACTTTACTGTACTTTACTTTCATTGCAATGGATAACATCATTCTCCATCCATTAGCTTGATATATACCTCCTGTGGCTAGGTGGTGCATTATGTCACATACAGTGTGCCATGTACTGTTGTATAGTCTTACATACTGGTTTGACTTTGTTGCTGTGCAGAACATGGTTTAATATATAGTATGTGCCAGGCACTGTCAGGCAGTTGTGGGCTGAGCAGTGATATGTGGTATTAAAAGTGTGTATCTACTGACAGCCAATAGGTTGCTATATATGACATTTCAATGATGTCTGTACTTTAGAATGTTAAGAGTGCCACATGACTTGCTCACAATTATTGTTTTATTCTCTTCCAGGGACATGTCTCACAATCGCAAACCCGCATATTCCCCTGAAGAGAAGGAAGTAATCCTAGATGCCCTAATACAAAATCACAACCTGCTGTTCTCCAGAACCAGCCAGGACCAGCATGGGCGCACTGCACTGTGGCAGGATGTTGTCCATCGGGTGAATTATGTAGGCATGCACAACCAGACTTATGAGCAGGTACACCATCACTGCAGTGATTTAATCAAACATGTCCGGCAGCATACCTCCAATGTCCACAGACAACACACAGGGGGTAGTGCAGCAACACATCCACCCTCACCAGAGTGGAAGAGCTGCTCCTCAGTGTGGTGGCTCCTGGCCAACCACTACAACAGACATGTGTCATCATGGAGGTCGGAGTCACCCAGCACTTCGACTCAGAGTGTGCAGGTAACATGGCATATCTGTAGACTACTGTTAGCTCGATTTATGCATTTATCAGATGTGTACTGTGTATTTAGAAGATGTGGAGCATGACGTCATGCAATACTGATAATTTGGTACATAATCTGTATGCCTGTGACTGTCACCTGTTGTACTACTGTAAAATTGCAAACTCACAGTAGCAATGCCATAGTTGTTGATGCTGACAAACTGTATCATATCCTTGTAGGTCCCTCTGGTCCCTCTGGTGTGATAGCAAGACAGCAGACCCATGCTGGTGAGTGTCCTACATTTAATATAGCATATAACATGTGCATGTCATAGTAGAGCTGTAGGCCATATACACATGTAAAACACATACACATAATGCATGCTCTGCATGTTCTCTGTGGGACTATGCACATCCCAGTAACATGAGTAGCTGCCTCAAACACATACAATACACAGAGCATCCCAACCAATTGTGGTACACTGTAGTGGACATTGTATAGGCAGAGTCAATACACATGCACATAACATACACCACTTTGTCATACGCAGTAAGTGTTAATATGATACACATGGCGTATGTAGACACCTGCTGTAAGGTCAGACTCCAGTATCCCAAATGTCATCAACACAGCACACATACTATACCTGAGGGGTAGAGGCCTATCATGGGGCGGTGCAACATGCTTCAACACACAACACATTCATGTTAGGCAATGCTCAATATTGAACACCTTACATACCCATGTAACAACTGCCTGTGAAATGGTTAATGTAGCTAAAGTGGTGCAGGTCAGGTACAGCAAGATAGTTGCCAGTGTGGCATACATTAGTGGCCTTGAGTGACCACATGATTCTGCCTGATGATGGCTCATAGTACTACACTACATCCAGTTAGAGTAACTACAGTACTACACATAACATTCATTGATATACACCTGATAGTTGTGTGCATCTGGCCATGGTATGTATACCTATGAGTGATGGTGCACAGGACATTGGAAAGCATTTTATACTTGCACAGCAATGTTGTGTCCATGTACACATTGTGTTCCAGGGTGAGCCAATCATTGAACAACACACATGCATCAAAGACATTTATACTGTTATCATCAAGGACTGTCTACACTCACACTGCATGCTGTTGAGCAACACACATCTTGCATGCTGACATGTGTGATAGGACTCTTTGGCTTGTGATACTGTACTCCACCATCAACCACTAATGAGTATGTTCCTTGTTGCTGTTGGTGTGTGTGTGTGTGTGTGTGTGTGTGTGTGTGTGTGTGTGTGTCTGTGTGTGTGTGTGTGTGTGTGTGTGTGTGTGTGTGTGCATGTGTGCATGTGTTCATGTGTGCATGTGTTCGTGTGTTCATGTGCACATGTGTGCATGTGTGCATGTGTTCGTGTGTGCATGTGTTCATGTGTGCATGTGTTTGTGTGTTCATGCGTGCATGTGTGCATGTGTGCGTGTGTGCGTGTGTACGTGTGCGCATGTGTTCTTGTGTTCATGTTTGCATGTGTGCATGTGTTCATGTGTGCATGTGTTCATGTGCGCATGTGTGCATGTGTTGATGTGTGCATGTGTGCATGTGTTTGTGTGTGCATGTGTGCATTTGATCATGTGTGCATGTGTTCGTGTGTGCATGTGTTTGTGTCTGCATGTGTTCATGTGTGCATGTGTGCGTGTGTGCATGTGTGCGTGTGTGCATGTGTGCATGTGTGCATGTGTGCATGTGTTCATGTGTGCTAACATCCTGTACAGATTGTAAAGTGTGTTTCCTGTCTTCCTCTCACAGGTGCTGAGGTTTTGTTGGATGAGTGCAACAGGGAACCTGAAGACACTGCCACAAATAGTGGACATGATGATACATGTGTTGTGGCACAGGCAGGTTTGACAGGGTCTGTCATTGGTCCGCCAATCGACAGTACACAGCTTTCCACACCATCTATGCATGCATTCATACTGCCAATACAGCCCTCAACACCAATGGCCTTAGCTGAGGGACAGCATACAGTAGGCATTGACCAGGATAGTGTGGTATCTATGGCACATGCAACCCCTCACAGCAGCCATACCCAGACTCCTGGAACAGTATCACATAGGCATATGTCCAGGGGTTCTCGTGGGAGCAATGCTGGTCTTTATGCCCCTGGCAGACATGCCCCCACAGGTCTCACATCCTCAGATATGTTCCAGGCTGTAATGCAGGCACAGGCATGTATGAAACGGTACACCAGGCAGGGACTAAGGGTGCAGAGGGCCCATAACACCACTATCAATGACAGTATCCGTGATCTTGCCGGTGCCATCCGTAATTACACCAAGGTCATTAATAGACGTTGGGGGGAGACACTAGATGTCCTCTGCAATGTAATGACCATGTGCCAGGACAGTGCAGGATGGCTGAGACATCGACGTGGACGTATGCCAGCAACATCATCAGCTGGAAGTCATCATGGATGACACACAAGTCCCAGCCGCTCCTGTAGTGGCAGTAATGTTGGGGCTGAGCTGTCAATAGACCGTCCTAAATGACCACGTGCACGTGGCTCTGGCCAGTCCCAGCAGGGACATGGGACCAGTCGACATACCTCTGCCTCTGATGATAGTACCCAGTCTGGCTTAGTACCCGATACTGCCTGTGGCACCCCTGCCAGGCACAGGTACTGTGTCTGTGACCGGAGACAGTGATCTGTACAGCCTGGCAGGTACAGTCTGTGGCTGTCCCACAACCTCCCGTATTTGGCAGCCACGTGCTGGAACTGTGTGCATGCAGACACACACACATAAACCAAACACCTAGGGCTAACATATACACACACACATTACATCAACATTGACCCATGCTGTACTGTTGTCCCTCACACACACACACACACACACACACACACACACACACACACACACACACACACACACACACACACACACACACACACACACATACATGTCGATTGGATGGGTCATTGTCGGCTCTGGCAAACCAACAACACACCCTGTGCATATGATGAAACTGTGCCACCTCCTGTCATCTGTAACATTGATGCAGGAACAGGTTAACATGGTGCTGATGCACAGGGTGACCTAACAGAAATGTAGCAATGTTAGCTTGTTGTCAACAGTAAAGTGTAATGATATCCTTGTAGGTATATCTGAGCAGGCATGATGCATTAAAGCTATGATTATCAATGTAGTATTGTTTACACCAGTGTTAATTCCAAAAATGTATTGTCCGCCCATGTGCCACTTGGCTGATGTGTGTGGTACTGGCAGCATGTGTTGGTGAGTGGACGGTACGTGTGTGATGTGTGCAGTACATATTTGCAGTGTACATTTGTGAACATGGTGGAGGTGCACTGTCTGCATGTACGTGCATAGTGGACACATGGGAAGGGTGACATGCCCTGTATTACACAGTGTTAACACTTCATATTTCCTGTTGGTGGCCAGTATGCATTTTACTACACATATGTTACAACTTGGGTACACATGTGTGTATGACATGGTTTGACACTATGCTGTGGGTGATACTGTTAATATTGGTCATTGGTCTGCATTCTGGTAGTATACATAACCTCAACAACCTGACTTTAACCAGTCATTAGATGATGTCTTGACAACTGACACACAGATGTAGGATACACAGTAGCATTTGAATCCTTCTGGTACTATACTATACCAGTAACCAGTGGTATTGACCACCACCCATTCCTGAGACCACTCCTGTTTGGCATGTAGCCGTCTTAGGTACAAGCAAACACACTAGGGATATGTCCGTCCACATCTGGTAATGCATACAGTGGTCTACAATGCATTCTCCGGATGAGACACTTATCCTCCACGAGGGTATCATACAGACAGATACCTGTTGACCAACCCATGCTGTAAAGCTATAAGCCATAGCATAGTCATCTACATTTACTAAACATAGTATCCTAACAGTACCACATAGGTAGTAGCCCACAACATGTAGAAGGGGTACCGATGTGTACATACAGCCACATGTTATGTCATCTGTCCTCTGGTATTCACATTTCCAAAGGTATTCTGATGTCCCTCGGTGTATCACATAATCAATAAGGGGTCTGTATGCATATCCACAGAGTTGTTGTACACCTATAATGAATGCCCATTATTGACAGACTTTGTTGTGTTTAAACATGCCTGAAATATGCCCAGGCATGAGCCCTCACTCACACTATTCTATAGAAACTGTCATGGGTGTGTGTGACACGGATGACCTAGGCCACAGATCACTACAGTGGCTGGCCTTGTCACAAACATACATATGTGACCTAAGGTCTGAGAAGCAGCAGCACAAACTGTCAATGGTAACATATGTATTCATGTAGATAGCAGGCTTCACACCTATGAACTAATTGAGGTCACATGTACATATATGTATTTGACACACAGATACCTGAAGTGTGCAATGCACATACTGTTGTTTTCCTGATATGTCATACAGTAGTAAAAGCAAAACCCACAACACATTGACCAACAGTGTCACAAACACTCAGCAATTACAGGATTCAAGACCCGACCTAACTATGTTATGATACTTGAGAGCAACGCATTAACACGACATGCTACATGCTTTACTGGGAGTTTGCCTTTCCACTGCTGTATTTGTGGGATACTGACATAATCAGACCTGCCAAAGAGGAATTTACCTCTTTTAATGTGTTTTCCTAGTCTCCAAAATGGGCACGCCTCTCAAAGGAAATCACTTATGCACTCACTCAGCAATTGCAGGATTCAAACCCCTACTTAATTATTTTATGATTCTAGAATGGTATACATTAACACGATGCGCTATATGCTTTACTGAAAGTTTTTATTTCCACTGCTGTAGTTGTGGGATACTGACATCATCAGACTTGCCAAAGAGGAATTTACCTCTTTTAATGTGTTTTCCTAGTCGCCAAAAAGGGCACTTCTCTCAAAGGAAATCACAAACAAATTCAGCAATTACAGGATTCAAACCCTTACCTAAATATGGTATGATACTAAAGAGCTATGCATTAACACAATGCGCAATGTACTTTACGCAAAGTTCCCTTTTCCACTGCTTTATTTGTGGGATACTGACATCATCAGACTTGCCAAAGAGGAATTTACCTCTTTTAATGTGTTTTCCTAGTCTCCAAAAAGGGCACTCCTCTCAAAGGAAATCACGCACACACACCCACCACACACTTATCAATTGCAAGATTCAAACCCCTACTTAATTATGTCCCACCACACACTCAGCAATTGCAAAATTCAAACCCCTACTTAATTATGTTATGATACTAGAGCTATGTATTAACACAACGTGCTACATGCTTTACTGGGGGGTTTTCTTTCTACTGCTGTATTTGTGGGATACTGACATCATCAGACTTGCCAAAGAGGAATTTATCTCTTTTAATGTGTTTTCCTAGTCTCTGAAAAGGGCACTCCTTCCAAAGGAAATCACACACACTCAGTAATACCAGGATTCAAACACCTACCTAACGATGTCATGATTCTAGAGAAATATGGATTACCATGACGCGTTACATGCTTTACTGGGAGTTTTCATTTCCACTGCTGTAGTTGTGTGATACTGACATCATCAGAACTGCCAAAGAGGAATTTGTGTTTTCCTAGTCTCCAAAAAGGGCATTCCTCTCAAACAAAATCACACACACAGCAATTTCAGGATTCAAACCCCTACCTAACTATGTTATGATACTAGATAACCATGCATTAACACAATGCACTATATGCTTTAGTAGGGATTTTCTTTTCCACTGCTGTATTTGTGGGATACTGACATCATCAGACTTGCCAAAGAAGAATTTACCTATTTTAATGTGTTTTCCTAGTCTCCAAAAAGGGCACTCCTCTCAAAGGAAATGACACATACACACACACACACACACACACACACACACACACACACACACACACACACACACACAGCAATTGCAGGATTGAAACACCTACCTAACTACTTTATGATACTAGAGATATACACATTAACACGACACGCTATATGCTTTACTGGGAGGTTTTATTTCTCCTGCTATATTTGTAGGATGCTGACACCATCAGGCTGGACATGGTAATCTGTGTGCAAGTTGTTTTATGCAATCCCAGGAATGAACCATGTGGGGCAGCAGGTGTTAACAGCTTGAACAGGACTGCACAATTCTTAGCTTGTGTGATCTATCTGTGGACCAATTGCCATTCCATCATATGACAATACATATTTATGCACAGATTGTTGATTTTGTGGATATGATGTGTCTGGGATGTGGAAAAAGGGCTATTCAAAGTCTATGTGGGACGTGTGTAGCTCCTTTCAGTGATGTATGTCCTGGGTGGCTGTCTTGGAAACAGTATAGCAGTTTTGGGAACCATGATCTTCCCATGAACAAACCAAAGTTGGTAGGGTTGTGTGTTTGTTAGCTTCCAATAGCTCTGTTTATGACTTCAATCATGATGGACTCCATGGCCTTGCAGATCAGACTTCACAGGCTTATAGGACTATAGTTCCCATGGTCTGTTGTGCACCAACACTTGTGGGGTGTGCCATATGTTGTTGTAACCCATTCAACAGTTTCATATCCTGTAGAGAGGGGGAGGCTCAGCAGACAGTTCAGGTGCAGGGTCTGTTTGTTCTGCAGTTCACTTATGACACATATAGGAAAACAATGTAATCCAATTGATGCCATGTTTTCAGCTTTGGAAGGAGCTGTTTACCCATTCTACATGTGATATCACCTTGTATAATGATAGGGCCTTTTGTTAGTTGGAGGTGGGTATGTATGTATGGGCCTGTCTGACAGGATGTTGGCATTGTCAGTCATGTACAGTTGGCCCTGACTCAGGACATATATGAGTGTACATTGCTATTTATGACATAGCTGAAGGAAGTGTCATGGTTCTGTCTGGACTCCTTCACAGATAATCTTTCCAAAACACTGACAGACCTGAGCACTAAACCCCTGTTATACTCTTTTACACACTTAACACCCTACTGATCCTTTTGATCAGTCAATAGAGTATTTCATCATAATATCCTGGCATGTCCAAAGGTCAGTTTCGTGTGTACTCTCCAGTCCAGCTGGTGAATATGGAAATTTTGAGGCAATGTTACGACTGCCTTATGTACACAGACAACCCTCTCCTCCTCCCAACAAACTCAGATATATATGTGAGAGATGCAACTATATAGACAAACAGGAGGCTGAGCTCTCTCGACCCATGACTGGCACAGTCTATCAGGTGGTGAAGGTAACCACACACACCACACATCCATAATCACATAGACCTATAGCAACAGCAAACAAAACATGTTACCACACAAAAACATACTCGGAGGCTTTAAATAAAAATCTGCCTAAGCAGCAGAGACCACCAAAGCAGACACCCAAACAACTGCTACCCCACAACAATACCCACATATCACATAGTTCACAAAGTCAGTGTGCCACACAGTCACTGCCCTTAAGGCTAAACAACACACCTAATACACTTGTAATAGGTGACTCTATTGTCAGACACACTGACATCCCACTCACCAGGCTGAACAAGGAGAAGGTCACTTTGAGCTGTCTGTCGGGTGCCAGGATCCACCACATAAAACATGCACTCAGGTCACTCCAAAGCAAGTACAAATATGGCTCCATCATTGTCCATGCTGGTGTGAATGACCTCAGATGTTCCTCCCTGGACTGCATGACAAGAGACATAGAGGAGCTCTCTGATCATGTAGCCCAGGCCGGTATGACCCTGACCTTGTGTAACATCTTACCCTCACCAAGAATGATGCCACAGTATAAAGACAAAATGATCAATTTTAACAGTTGGTTAACATATCGGTGTCATTCAAAGGGGATCCAGTGTCTGTCAGCCTGGGATGACATGCTCGACATGCCATGTTGCTTCGCTAGGGACAGCTTGCACTTGTCAGCCCTGGGCTTTCAAATACTGACTAAGGTTCTTGCCACCCCCATAGTGCCTTTTTTAGGCAAGGCGCAAAAGACAAACCCATCTCCATAGACAATACAAGGTAAAAGAAACTAAGGGTAATGCTGCTCAATGCCAGACGTCTACACCTCAAAATGCATGCACTCAAGACTCTCCTCAGTATGGAGAATATCAATATCTGTGCAGTAACAGACACCTGGTTCAAGGCTCCCGAAAGCACCCCAGCACTACCAGGTTATAATTCATACCATGCTTTTCGGCCACAAAACTCGGACCGACCAACAAAAATAGGGGAAGTATCCATATACATCACAGATACACACACCTCCAGGTTAGTAGCACTGCACGAAGCATCAGAGACCATACATGTGCAACTAACAGTGGGCAAAACTGCCTTTCAGTTTGTAGCCTGTGACAGACCACCCTCCCAAACTCAGGAACCCCACTCAGCTTTCCTGAGAACACTGGAGAATATAAAGGTCTCGCCAAACACCATTATAATGGGTGACTTCAACTACCCAAACATTAACTGGGAATACTACTCAAGCCCCAACACCCTCACCCAATGGTTGCTAGAATTTATAAACTCAAATGCTATGGCACAACTGGTCACCACACCCACAAGAGGGGAAAACATATTGGACCTGATCATCACCAACATGGGGACTCTATGTTCCACACCAGAGGTATACCCCTCATTGGTAAGGTCAGACCATACATTTATCTCACTGGACATCCATATCCCATCCCCACACCCATCCTAGGTAATCTCAGTGAAGTACTTCTCAAAAGCAAATGTCACACTTCTCAAAACCGATGTGGTATCCTTCAAAGACCCTGGGACAGTGGTAAATATGGCTCAAACCGCAGAATGCTTTACAAACGCATTCTATGGATACCTACTAGAATGCATGGATCGTGCTATCCCAAATAAAAACAAGACTCACTCCTCCAAAGGCAGGGGACCTGTCTGGTAGACCCCGGCCATAAATAAGCTATACAATGAAAGAAGGAGGCTACTACATGATAGAGCACAATCCCAAAAAGGGATGGCATCTCTGATCAGTACTAGCAAGAAGCTACAATCACTCATGAATTCATCTAAGGCCCGCTTCGAAAGGAAAATTGCACCAGACACTAAGGGCAATCACAAGGCCTTCTTTAGTTATGTCAGGAACCTGGGTGGTAACTCCCAGATATGCTGTGAGTTAGTGCAAAATGACAAAAAATACACTGAACCCACAGACATTGCCAACATCCTGGCAAACATTTTCAGTGCAAATGTCCCCCCCATCCCCCCTAAAGAGCAAATGTCCATCCCAACAGAGTGTATCCTCCCTGACATCACAGATGAACAGGTGAGAGCTGCCATCTCCAAAGCAGACAACACAGCATCAATGGGACTGGACGGTGTCCCGGCCTGCATCTTACATGAGCTTCATGAAGAACTTCACTCTCACATAAAGTCACTGTTCAATATCAGACTTACTACAGGATATGTACCCAAGGAATGGTAAACAGCAGCAGTGGTCCTGCTCCACAAAGGTGGTGCCACAACGGATCCCAGACACTATCACCCTATAAGCCAAACTAGCCTCGTCTGCATGTCGGAGCGTATCATCATGTAACTCTTAAACAAAGACTTTGGCAACCTACCGACACTGGATCCTACCCAATTCGGCTTTGTTGAGGGCAGATCTTGCCTCTTGAACCTGGTTGACTTCTTTAAACAGTTACCAGGTCCATAGATGTAGGGAAGGTAGTCCACACAGCCTACCTGGACCTCGCAAAGCCCTTTGACACAATACCCCACTCGGGCATCATAAATAAGCTCACCAGCTTAGATATCAACACATATGTCACAAGATGGATTGCAAACTGGATCAGGGATAACACCCACATGGTCAGTATTGCAGGTGCCATGTCTGACTCTACACCAGTTACAAGTGGAGTCCCACAAGGCTCAGTCCTGGGACCTCTCTTGTTCAGTATATATTTCTCTGACATACAGGCTAACACAGGAGGACTATGGCTGACCAAGTTCTCAGATGACTGCAAACTGGGTGCCATAATCAACTCTCCAGCTGGCACAAGCATCCTCCAAAAGGGTCTCACAGAGATGGATAACTAGTGCCAGAGCCATGCCCTACAGCTAAATGCCATTAAATGCATGGTCATCCCCTTTGTGAATAACAAAGTGTCCACACATTGCCATATCTGTGGTAATCTTACCCACTTACCCACCTTTACCCACTGGCTTCCCACTATCCTTCAGCATACTCACAACCACATTGCAATCCGTGACCACAAAAACTTCGACCCAGTAATCTTTTCAAGCTCACTGCAAGCAATTAATTGGAACTGTCTAAAAACACTATCCCTTGACGATGCAGTTTCATACTTTAACTCAACTTTCTTAAAAGTACTCGACTCCCAAGCTCCTTTACGGACTAAAAGAATAAAAACTAAATCAGCCCCATGGCTCTCCAAAACTACTCTTGCTATCATGAGACATAGAGACAAAGTCTGGGGACGCTACCAAAAACACAAGACAGCACCACTCCTTAACAAATATAAAATGCTCCAAAACAAAGTAAAGGAACTCATTACTTCTGATCGTCAAAACTACTTTTGTACACTCCAAAACCAAAATAAAAACAACCCTCAGAAATTCTGGAAAGGGATCTCTACTCTCCTCCACCCCAGCATACCGGATACTCCCACCCCAGACCCAAATGCTCCAGATCATGACTTAGCCACCCAATTCAATTCCTTCTTTATTGATTCAATTTCTAAATTAACCTCCTCATTCTCTAACACCTCTTTACTATCTAATACCCCCTTACCTACCCCCACTATTTCTATTTCTATACCCTACTCCTCACCCACTAACTCCTCTACCCCTCTTCTACCTACTCTATCCCCATCTCCACCTCCCCAAACTCCCCCCCTGACTGCTCCCTCTTCTCATTAAATCCAATACCAACATCTACTATTAAGAAACTTCTTCAGAAATTAAAACCATGTACCAATGCTCCTGAAAATATCCTTCTTACTTTCTCAGTATAGCTGAAACCCTTGCCTACCCATTAGCATTTTAATTAACCTCTCTACAAGAATACACAGTTCCCCAAATCTGGAAACAAGCCTTTATTATACCTCTACATAAAGGTGGTAACAATAACATTACTAATTTCCGTCCCATAGCCATCCTGTCCCCCATTTCTAAACTCTTAGAAAAATGTGTCCAACTTCAGCTCCTTCCTCACCTCCTAGACAACCATCTTATAACTCCCACACAGCACGGTTTCAGACCTAATCATAGCACCATGACAGCCCTCCTCTCCTTCCTTGAGGTTGTAAATAAAGCCCGTGACTCTGGAAAAATTGTTTCCACTTTACTTCTTGACCTCTCCAAAGCCTTCTATACTATCTCACATAGCCTGCTCTTAAACAAACTCTCCAAACTTCACCTATCTTTCTCCTCTTTGAACTGGTTCTCTAGCTACCTATCTAACAGAAGCCAAGCTGTAAAATGGAAAAAAGCTACCTCCTCTTTCCTTGGTACCCCTACAGGAGTTCCCCAAGGCTCCATACTGGGTCCTCTTCTCTTCAACATCTTTATAAATGACTTCCACAAATCTATCCCTTTCTCTAGCATCATCCAATATGCAGATGACTCAACTATCATCTGTTCTGCCTCTTCTATTACTACCCTACAAAAACTTACTCAAGAGGCCTTCTCTTCCACAGAACAATGGATGCTATGTAATCATCTAGCTCTCAATGCTTCCAAAACCAAACTAATGTTATTTACTCCTTCTAAAGTCATCCCTCCCGACATGGGTACCTTTTCAATTACTACTCTACACAACTCACCTCTTGAAATAGTGTCAGAAACCAAGCTTCTTGGGGTCCAAATCGATAACCAACTGAAATTTAACTCCCACCTGCAAATTAACATAAAAAAAAACACACCAGAAACTTGGCATGCTTTATAGACAGAACACCTACCTCACATCTGCCACTAAAATCACTCTTTCTACCTCCTTCCTAATACCATCCCTTCTATATGGTGCCCCACTACTAACTAATCTTCAGTCCTGTTTAAAAAAACAACTTACCTCCTGTTATAACAAAATTGCTACTTTGCCACCAGCCAAAAGTCCTCCACCCACCACTGCATCTCCCTCCATAAGCTAAAATGGCTAGAACTTCCCAATCAACTAACTTATACTCAACTAACTCTAGCCCATAAGCTTATTCTCAACCCTTCCCTCTGTCCCTCTCTTTCTTCTGCCTTTAAAATGCACCTACCTAACAGAGTTCTTAGGTCAAATAATCAAAATCTACTCAAGTACACAAACCGACTCATCCCCAGGCAAAAACCTTCTTTCCTTCAGCCTCGCTCACCTCTGGAACTCCCTACCTCCACTCATCCGCACCACCTCTAACCACTCTGCCTTCAAAAAGTCTCTTCACCTTCATCTAGCTTCTCAGTGGGAATGCTCTTGTTCCCACCCCACATAACTGGCTCTACTTAATTCACCCTCAATACCATATTCTACTTCTATAGCTATGATATTTATTCTCTAATCAGTATTAGGTTACATTTATTTAATTACTAGTACGTTTCTTCCTATTGTTTTAACCGTTATGACTGCTATTCTAAATTGATGAGTTCTACATTTGTTTACACAATATTAATAACTCTCTGTACTAATATTGTTACCGTTAAATGTTGAAAATACCTTCTGTTATGGAGCTTTTCTCCCCAGGACTCCATTGAAAATGGGTTCTTTATGGCCCAATGGACTATCCTGGTAAACCAACGGCAATAAATAAATAAATAAATAATCCATTAAGTACAGAAGAAGTTATTAGGGATTTGGGGACCTGAGTAGATAATAATCTCACCTTTGACAATCACGTTGCCAAAGTGGTTAGACAGACCTTCTATATAGCCCACCTTATCCCAAAAGGTTTCACATCTAGATCAAGAGAGGTCATTGTGCCCCTATACTCATCAGGCCCATGATTGGATACAATGCCCCATTTGGGAGGTACCTTACCCAACACCTGCAGCAACTGTAATGGCCATAAAAGTACCTCACCAAGTGGATCTAGGGACTCATACAGATGCCCTGCACAGTTCGGCTAAAGTAACTCCAGCTCTACTTAGTTGCTTACTGCCTACTCGGATGCAATCTGTGCCTGACGTTTAAAGTCATGTCCAACCCAGAATTAATGGACATGCTCCACCTCAGGATATCCGAATCCCTTAGGGTTGCACACTCCAGGGACTTAAACCTCAGCACAGAAATTAATAGGACATGCTGGAAGGACAGATTCATATCCCAGAGGCTCCCCTCACTCTGGAATGAAATCCCAGTCCTGCTTAGGCAGAGCCCCTCACTGACCCTCTACAGAAGAAATCTTGACAAGTGGATGGGTGATCGTATGTTTACCCGTGGGATCTCTTCTGGGTCCCTGATAGACAGAGGCACAATAAACTAACCGTAAAAGGGCTAGCTTGTGTGACCTATTATTTACAGGCACAGTCTACTAATCTAACAGGGTTGCGAAAGCCAAATAAAGTCTGGCTAGGCTTATAAATGCCCTAGGGAAGATAGCCTAGTATCAACCTATGAACCTATGATAATGTTTGGAGTGCACATTGTTTATTGATGATACTGATTGCAGGTTTTTTATCTTCTTTGCTTTCCCACTTTCTATGAACAACCTAAGTATCTGTAGTACATATTTGATTATGACAGGGTTCCAATATATTATATATGTGTCTGTTGTCATATAACTGTGTGCACAAGGCAGACTGGTGAATAGTGAGAGGTTCCTGGGTTAACACATGCAACTGCCAGATATGTGTGGCCCACTGCTGTACTCAGACATGGTCTAAGTGTGTGAGCATGCCCAGTCTGGCCTTTCAATGTTTTGTTGCCTGACATTTGTCTCATTTATTCAAGTGTGTGAGCATGCCCAGTGTGACCTTTCAGTATGTTGCTGTCTAAAGTCCAATACATTTGTTAATGTGTGTGAACATGCCCAATATTAACATTTATACTATATGTGTGTTGAAAATCAGGTTCTATTTTTACTGCAGGGCTCACCTTTGTGTCATAACTCGACAGGGATTATGCTGTGCCTTCTGGGTTTCCATGAGATACTTTGCATAGACTTATCAACATTTCTTCATACAGGCTCACCAGTGAAATACTGTCATGGTTTAGTGGTTCAGTACTATGACTATAATGCACAGTATCCTGGGTTTGAGGCCGGTAACTGCTTTATATTTTCATACTGAACAAACCGGACTGCTTAAGGACCAGTAGAGCAAATATGAGCATGTTTACCTGCTTTTGCTCAACTATGCCCAACTTTGACCAAGCTTGTCCAACATTGCTCAACATTAACCAACATTTCTGAACATTGCCCAATATTACTCAACATTGACCAAAGTTGTGCTAGTTAGTGTGTGCAATTTTGTTTACATATACTAAATAGCGGTAAAAGCTGTTTAGCACTGCTTTATGTTGCTTAACACATGGCAATCATGCCTCAGGTGGTGCTGCAGGGCCGCCTATGTCAGATGCACATACTATACTACCCATACATGTTTGAAAACAGGTAGTGTCAAGTTAGGCATCCCTTTTACTATATGTGCGAGTCAGAGAGAGGTATCATTTCCAGGGTTCCTACTGAGCCAGTGTATGTGCTATGCGTTGCCTCTTTGCCAAGGTCAAAGCATACTGGGCATGCCTCCTTCTGCCTACTGGGGCAGGCTCAGGTTGTTCCTCCTCCGAGTCACGCTCTGCCTGTGATGGTCTTGGCAATGGTGGGGGGCTGTTTGGCCCAGGCCTATGCTCCTCCTGCTGCAGCTGTTTTCGCAGGATCATATTATGTAGCATAGCACATACCATGACAATTTGGGTACATGTAGTTGGTGAGTACTGCAAGGCTCCACCAGATGTGTCCAGGCACCGGAACCGTAACTTCAGCATCCCAAACACACGCTCGATTACATTTCGTGTTTGTGCGTGTGCCTCATTATGGTGTTCCTGTTCAGGTGTGTGTGCGTTTCTGATGGGTGTCATCAGCCACAGCTCCAGTGTATAGCCAGCATCCCCCACTAGGTGACCATGAGGGATGTCCCCATTGGCAAATGTCTGGTACAGCTGTGTCAGATGCCAGATATGGGATTCATGGTAGCTTCCAGGGCAGCCAGCACACACATTCAGTATTATGCCCTGGGCATCACACACTACCTGGTAGTTGATGGAGGGGAAGCCCTTGTGGTTAAAGTAGACCCTACCCCGCTAACCAGCTGGTGCTTTGATGCATATGTGCATACAGTCTATTGCACCCACTACCTCAGGGTATTCTGCTATTTGCTGGAAGAGACGCATATTGCTGGCCAGTACCTCACGGGAATTGGGGAAATATACACGATCACCGACGTGCTGACATGGCATCCAGGAACTGGTGCGGTACCCTGGATGCTGATGCCTGTGATATCCCCATCATATCACCAGTTGGTCTCTGGAAGGTACCTGTTGCTAATATTCTTAGGTCAACACATACCTTGGTTTCCACTGGGATGGGTTCCCCTCTCTTGGTTCTGTGTGTGAGGCGTGGCCTGCAGAGCTCAACAATTTGCTGCATGAGGTCTCTGTCCACTCTATAGTGCTCCACTATCTCCAGCTCATGTAGCCCCTGATAGGTTACCCTGGGCCTGTACACTCTTCTCCGTCTCCTCACTGTGGGTTGTCCAGCAGCATTCACATTGTCACCACCCTCAGCATGTTGCATATGTCACCTTATAACAGCAATGGCAGCCCCTAACATTTTTTGCCTCAGTAAAGCTTTTTAAGATTTCACTTCTCTTAGTTTACTGCAGTGTGGCAGTATCTCTAAGGAAAACATGGTGGAAAGTTTTTTGCAGAGTTTTAAGTGTTGGGCTGGGCTAGTGTACTGCCTGTGTAATTGCCTGATTCTAATTGTTTTCACCTGCTAGCTCTGCTAGGACTCCCTGGTTAACTTCCTACTATTTGTTGTGCTTCCTTTTCCCTTTCTGTTTCCTCAGGGGGGCAGCACCATGCACACAAGCGCAAACACGCTCATACCAGCTCACACGTGTGCACACATGCTTACATGGACTAAAACTTGCTTATTCTTGCTAAAACGCATGCACACAGGCACATACGCACTTACACACATTTTAACAACCTTAGACATGCTTACTCTGGCTTAAACTCGCACACACAGGTGTACACGCGTGCACACAGTCTTACTCGGATATACAGGCACACACCCGCATGCAAACACGTTGCAAGCACTTCAACAAGTAACTTTAGTGTTATCCACGGCATACACCTTCAATTTCTTGCCTTTAGCTAGGGTACCTGTTGACACACCTCTTCCAGTGATGACTAACTGACAGCAAACACATGCCACTCTGCTCCAATGAGTTTCACTTCTTTCATACATACCCCCCTCATGATGTCACCTATCTTCTACTCTGATACTCCCCTTATCCTACTCCTACACTCCACTGACTGTGCTCATTTGCTATGTGAACTTGTGATTCACTATCCTTACCCTCATTTGCATAGGATGCCTACTAATGCTTGGTTACATCTCTTAGACTGTGCTTCCCCCCATAGCAACCTCTACTTGGTAGCCATGTTGTCTTCAGCCTGCCATTCCCTTGCATTGTAAGTTGTGAATTACAATAAAATCCATATTTGTGGATTTTAATTATTGGTTTTCTGTTTTTTAGAGTGCAGCACGTTTGTGCGGCGCTGCGCTATGCTTAAACTTCGGAGATCGGGATAAAAAAAAATATTTTATTTTTATTTTGCAACAAGGAACATTGCCAATGGCCTTATTTTTGGCCATTGGCATGCTTCCTCAACTGGATGCATCCTTTTTTGGAGCTGTCATGGCTCTGTTTTGCTATTTGCAGAATGGTGCTCAGTTGTCAATGGAGTACATTTCTACAAATAACACTACTCTTACTCGGACAGGTTCGGGTTTCCTGGATCACAAATTTACCTCATTTGCATAGCTTTCACCAGAAATTGAGGTAATTTGCATATCCTAGCCTTGTCCATGTAAGAATCGTTTTAGGAGCTCTCTTGCACGCCCCTACCAGCTGTTCCTGGATTGCTTGGCGGACATGTTGGCTGCATGGAGCCTTACTCTACTCTTAGACTCCATGCAAGCCTTCGTGAATCCGGCCCTAGATATTTTCCTAACAGCCACTGCACTGGTAACTGGAAGTTTAAAATGTATTATAAACACTAAATGAAAATCTATTCGCAAGTAGGAAGTGCACACGAAGAGCAAAGTAACAGACAGTTACAGCTGCTGAGTATATTGACCGAATAGAAGTTCAAGTAAAAAAAGAGTAAGAATACATTTAAGAGATACAAATCTTAGATATATGGTTCATATTCTAATGTCAGAGGTATGCTGAAAGTCTCATGCAGAAAAAAAATACAAAGCAGTTTTGTTAAGTACCAAAGCTGGAAGACAAGCAAGCATTTTAAATATTTCTAAGAATGATGTGTTGTATTTTGTAGTTTGTTTCTGATGTGTCTGAGATTGCTCTAACAAGATGTAGCCTGTAAATATAGCTCTGAATAGTGAAGAATTTAAAACTGCTCAGAATATTACTTACAGAAGCACAGATATTGATGTGCTACAATGTGAATAAGATTTACGTATTGAAAACAAATGCAATTCAGAATCACATATAAGCTGCAATCCTACAAGATAACAACTCAGCTGTGTGTACATTAAAAGCATTCATGGATGTACAGATGTAAATGTTAAGAGAGAAAAGGTGTTGCTTACAGTAATAATGGATGTGAAACATTCCATCAGTACATTAACAGTAGAGACATTCAGATTATATCAGTGCACAAACCTTTGCAAAGTAAGCACAGAAAAGTTTTGTCGAAAAAAAAACATTGACTGTTGGGGATAGTACTAAATTTATAAAAGTCTGATCTTACAAAGAAATCCATAACGGGCCACAAACTAGACATAGCATGTGTGCTATGCAGAGCATATTTACCAAATCAGCACGCAAAATTGTTAGATTTTGTAGTTACCAATGACAGAAGTAAAAAAAAAAGCAGAAAAATGTTGGGAGATATTAACATAGACTTAGAAGTCTACTAGCAGAAAGAAGTTACACTGAGAGGCAGGGATGAGCAAAAATTATTCCTAAGACAAGGAATTCAGGCTTACCTTTCATTCAGTGAAGGACTCAGTCATATTCATCCCTTAATGTTTACAGCTGAAAAAATATTTTATTCCCCAATCAACTGAGAAGATCAATGAAGGAAAGGAGATGCATATCATATCCAGGAACAGTAACGTGCAACGAGCAAGAGAAATAATCTACCAGCCAGGAATGTTGACACAAATAAAATGTAGTGTAGAGTTGTGTCATATGCAAATACATAAAAAAGAAAGAATGATTGTCTTCCAAGGATCATATCATCCATAAAGCAAAGAAACTGACCTGAGTTTGCCACAAATAAAAACAGCATAAATACCGGCTCTATATAAGTCATGGGATGGAAAGGTACATGCATCCCGAATAAAGTCACCTACTCAGATTAAACGATATAGTAATAACTGCTAAATCTAAGTAGAAGCAAGCTTCATTAGATCTCTGCAACCTGTGTCCCAGAGTCCTAGCTACCTGAATCTTGGTGACCCTGGCATGGAAGGGATCGAGACATGTTTGAGCCAAAAGAGGATGCTCTTCCTCCTAGAAAACCTCCACACCTTGTAATGAGAAATAAAGTATGGCTGAGGCCCAAAATGGCTAACAGATATCATCCAACGAATATCGCGAAAGGAAAAAAAGGCTGGCCGTAGCTGACTGCCTAGTAGAATGGGCGTAACCCTCTGAGAACGAGGTCTGCCTGAAGTGTCATATGCCTGCAAGAATGCAATTGTTAATCCATTTAGATAGAGTGACTTTAGATACTGCTTCTGTCCTGCCTTAGAGAGAACCTCTTCCATTTACTCCGATAAACCTGTCTGGTGGAAGGTTTGCAAAGCAGCCACCAAAATTGACTTTTAGTGAAGAGAGTGGGAGTGGGTTGGAATTGGAGCAGAGCAGCCAAGAGAAGGGTCATGAAGTTGGGAACTGACATCCCCGAGGTTCCCAGAGGATGAGGAGATGAGATCAGAATCCATGGTGGATGAGAGGGTGAGACCCATACAAAGACAACCAAGGAAGAGGAGGCCAGAATGGGGCAATGAGAATGGGGGAACTCCCCAAACTGTTGGCTTTTGGGGCAAGCCTCTGCGAAGAGGCTAGTGGAGGTGAGGTAGGCATAGGCGGAAGGGCAGGAGAGCATGCACCAGGCAAATAGGGGGAACGAGTGGTGGGGCAGCAGGAGCAAGAAATTGTCGCGTTGGCGTTTGAGGGAGAAGCAAAAGATGTAACCAGGTTGCCCCAAAGCGGCAAAATCTTTAGCCTTTGCTTTGAGGACCAAGGACCTTACGTGTAGAAAGGATGGTCGCGACTGAGCTTGTCATGAGCAGGGGAGCTTGTCCTCGGAGATATGCGTTGCTACCAAGTGTTTGCGTTAATTGATCATTCCTCTGGAAATTGGCTCAAAAAGGGGTAAGACCTGGTTCCTCCTGCTTGTTTGACCTCCAGACTCACGCTTTGTCTGTCTGTCTGCATGCATAATGTCCTGAAGAGAAGCGTGGTGAAGTGCTTGCAGCGCTAGGCACAAGCACGCCCTTTCCACCATTTTTATTATATTTAATGTCGTTAGGATGGCATTCCGCGTGCCTGTGATTCCCTGAGAATAGAATGCCCCACCCCGAGGCAAGCGTCCGTGGTCACTGGGGTCGAAATGCTCTGTGCAAGAAAGGTCTCCCTGCCAGGGCTCAGGAGAAAAGCACACCACAGAGAACACCTGCTAACGCTGACCGACGCCAATCCGCAAGAGCTAAGCGAAAGAGGAGAACCGACTGAACTTGTCCATTGAATTGAAGAATCGTGTGGTCTGCCCGCATGAATTAGAAAGGATAGCTGCCGCCATAGAACCTAGGGCCCTCCGGCCCGAAGCTGCAGTTGGAGATTGTTGTGGGATTGCTGTCACATGACACCTCAGGCTGGCGTCACGGGTCTGGGGTGAGAGCTCGCGCGTGATCTGGTGTCTAGTCTTCCTCCTATGAAAATCTATAATTTGAGTTGGATTCAGAAAGATTTTCTCCCAGTTGATCGTGATGCTATCCTGAGGTCTATGGACACATCATATCCTCCTCCTCAGGAGGAGAGAGTATAGATTGGGGTGACCATCCGGAACTTTTTTTACTGGTTACTGACAGTGGGACTGGGAAAAGGTCTAGATTGGTCTTAAGTCCCCCGTCTTCTTTGGCACCAAAAGAAACCTGGAAAAAACCTAATCGGCTTTGATGGGGGACGCGCTGGATGGCTCTTTTGGGTGGAACATCCCTCTGGATGGAGTCTCGAACGCAACTTGTGCGAGTTATTGATATTTTGAAGTCAGGTGCATCGGCACCGCCCCCGACTGGGCAGGAAGACGGGGCGGCGGGCAACCCTTCAGGGCTGCTCGTGGGACGGCTCAGAGAGGGGACAGCTCTGGAAAATTGCCAGAGCCCCCCGCTGGACCTCTCAGGACCTCCCCCCCCTCCTCTGCTGCCATGGGAGGACTTATCGAGCAGGTTGGTTGGGACTGCGGAATGAACCCGAACCATCTCTGGCCACTTCTTTTGGTTTTTAGGACCTCTTCTCTGGGGAGCTGCAACTCGACTGGCAGACAGACTCTCAGCGTTCACTTTAAGCAACCCCAGAAAGTCTACAGACTCAGTCTTGCCAAACAAGGCAGAACCATCCAGTAAGGAGGCAAAAGGTAAGCCTTGCAAGGGCTCTGCAAAGGCACAATGGCCAGACCAGGCCTGTAAGCCGATGGACAAGGCCTGCTCCGCTTCAATAAAACTATCGGCGCTGAGGCGGCAGGCCGAATGTATTGGATACTGGATGCTGAGTGGCCATTCTAGATTTGGCACCTGTTATCTGACACTTTCGAGATGGTGGACTGAGATACAGTGTATTCTTTAATAAGAATCAGATCATGTGATCATGGATGTAGTTCAGGCCATGGCAGTATTTTAATCAGCTGAACTATCCTAATGACAAAAACGATCCAGTCTAGCAGGACTCGAGACGGACTCCTTGCTACGGAGAACTCTCCTGAGCCGATGGACTCTTAAGGATTCCTGTCCATCATCCTTAGCAGCACTCCTGCCATCATCTCCCTTACTCTGGGGGGTGTGGTCACGATGGGGAGAAAGAATGCAGTCGAGCTTGAGGATAGGCGGCGCTTAGTCGGAGGCTCACTTCCGCCCTGATGGATATATCTGATCCACGTCAGCAGGCAGGAGGACTTGCAAGGAGGGTAGAAAGGCAGAATTCGAATGCCTCCAGAGTGCTGACCGAATCGAATGCCCTTCAGACCAGAACACAGACCGATCCTTAACATCCAACATTCCATGAGAGCGTCACTTTCCTCCCCTCAGGGAGCCTCAGGGGAGCCTTCCCCTTCATCAAGTCCCTTCCTTCAGTGACCGGACTCGTGCCTCCTCTTTGCCCTCCCTTTTCGAGCTACTTCATCGGGGGCGGGGGCTGAGTCCGAGGAGTAGCAGATGGAGATTCAAAAGGGACTTGGGACTTGACATCGGCCGCGGGCTGTCCTGGACCCGCTGGTGGGGCCTAGCCCAACTGCAATGGGAGTGCGGGATGGAGCCGTGGCAGGACCGGTCCTGGAAGCCTCCTCCTCCTCGGCCGCAGAAGAAGGGGAGGGAGGGGAGAGGAGGAGAGGATAGAAGGCACAGGGCAGCTGGCTTAGATATAGAACAACTAGCCGGGCTCTCTCTCCGTCTGTGGTGCCCCCTGTCTCCTCTCCTCTCTCCCTAGAAAGATGCCCTCCTCCCCTCGCTTTAAGGAGGAGGTTGTGTCCCAGCGAGGGAGAACTCAACAACAGTTTGCTGACTGGAAGGCAGAGGCCGAAGAAGCAGTATCTGGGGTAAAGACCGCCAGCACCAACCATCGGATCCGATACCCACAGGTTGCAGACGAATGAAGTCTGCCTACTTCAGATGATACAGGTTTAAGTTTTAAAAATGTTAACTGCTATTCCAAGTATGCAGTAATTATCAAACTGGCCATCACAGCAACTTTGATTAGAACATTACAATCTCTGTTTTGAAGACAGAGGGTGCAGTTTATCCTACACATTTAATTTATTATTAATCAAATGGGGGACTAGTTTTTGGATCCCTTTTTTAAGCCACAACTTGGAAACAAAAACAAGCATACAATACAAATAAACACCTAAGATGCAAATGCAGATCGCTATGATTGCACAGAGATATTCTTCATGGACTTAAATTACAAAAAGTTGTTTTGTACAGTCCTACTAGATTAATTAATCATTGATGACATGTAGAAATTGACTGTGGTGTGAAAAGGAGGTTTGAGTGCAAAATATATCTACATAATTTATTAGACATGCATGATGTTGTCGTATCTGACAATCTTTTGCAATAAAATATCAGAAATTCAGATGATTTTTGAATGACTGAATATTCTGACATGCAATATTCATTCCATATTGTCCACAGTTAATTACAAATGTGAAAAAAATAAAAATAACCCATACAGTAAAGAATTTCCTAATGAAAAGTATACATCTAAAACTATGAAGGCTGCCAACCCAAAACTTTGAAATATAAGAATACTCCATTGCATAGACTCAGTCTCTCTCCTGAGCAGTTCTCAATGGACATAAGTTTGAAAAACAAATCACCTACTTCACTTCTGTTATTAATATCTGAAGATTTCTGCTAAGCAAAAGGAATGCTCCAGAAAAATTATAAGAGACAGAAAGACTAATATGAAATAAACTCTAGCAAATTAACAGATGTACATGCTGGAAGTAGAGAAATAATGTGAAAGCCATGGAAATGTTTGTAGCCTATAGCTAATGTGATTGACAAAGTAGCTAAACCAAGGTAATATGTTATTCATATACAATATAGAAGTCTTTAAAGAAAAGATTGCAGACAGTTTTTAAAACAAATACATTGAAGTTCACCGAAGAAAAAAATAGGAACATGTGATAGCCAGTATTGCTAAAGAAAACAGAGTCTTTGGAAATTGCTTAAGTCAAGATTTACAGAAAATTTCAGACAGTCAGCTCAACAAATTAATTTGTAGTCTATCAATAATTGTGAGAAATGGAAGTTCTTATATCTATAGATGACAGTCCTGTTTTAATGCTGTAGATCTAAAAGATAATTGAAGAAATCAGACAAATATATGGGCAGTTTGTCTGATGATCATTGTAATGATAGAAATGCTGCATTTATAGAAATATCTATTATGTCATTAAATGCAAATAAATATCTCACTTGATGCTTAAATGGAAGGTTTAGCTTAAATATAAATTAAATGATCATTGTAATGTAATTCAAAATTATCAGTTTAGGTGATGTTGAGCTGACTGGAAGAATCTTAAAATTTATAGTGTGTGAAAGATGTAACTATACATTGTCACACCAGGTAAGACTCTCGTACAACCACCACAGCTACCAGTCAGGTTGTTAAAGACACATAACAACATTTTCTACCCACTGCTCACATTATAAACCAAGCATGTAGACTAACGTATGCTAACACACTAAAATTAGTCTACCAAAATGAAGAAGGCCTCTTAGATGCAGCAATAATATTAGGGTTCCTCAGCAAAATCACAAACATTCTACTGAGGCAACACCCACTATGACACATACAGCTTCAAAGTATGGTGTCTCAACTCATAAGCCCATGAGGCAAGCCTCCAAGCAAGCAAATGATCTAGTGATTGGTGATCCCATCATGAGAAACACAGATGTCCCACTCAGCAAGATAAACAAGGAGAGCCTGACAGTCAGTTGCCTATCAGGGGACAGTATCTGTCAGATGACATATGCAATTCATGTCACTGAACCACAAGTACCAGGAGAACTCTATCATTGTACACATGGATGTAAATGACATGAGACATACCTTTCTGGACTACATGAAGACAGACATGGTGGAGCTCTCAAACTATGTATTCTAGACTGGTATGAGCCTAGCATTGAGCAACATTTTACCTTTTCTGAAAATGCTGCTGCAATATTAACAGAAGACAGTGAGCCTTAATAATTGGCTTAATTTTTGGAGTAATTCGAAAGATGTACATTACTTGTTAACATGGAAAGATATGGGCCAGAATTCACTAATCCTCCGTATAAGACTAACTAAGTCTTACTTGGAAACTGCAGTCTAAGAGTATGATGTCAGTGCATCATACATATTCATGAGGGTGTGCTGACTCAACTCTAAGGCTAACACAGTGCGTGCACGAGTGCAGGGGGCATGTCAGACTGCCGAGCAGTCCAAATATCTACGCCCCTGCAAGTGCCTAAACTGCAAATGTCAAGTGAAATGAGTGGGTCCGCTCAAATGGCTACATACCCAACACTACACTCCCCCACATTCTAAATCCCTGTACAAGTTAAAATGCAAAGCTTTCCTTGTTTTTTTATTATTCCCAATATAGCTGCCCGTATTTGCGTGTGTATGCGTGGGTTTGCCCATTGCTTAGCTACAGTTAGCAGTGTAGACATCGAAGAGGATAATAAACTAGTTATATGCAAATCAAGCCAAATAGCAATAGCATAGTGGTAGAGCCTTCGCACAAAGAGGAGGCATTCCCGGTTCGAGTCCCACCACTCCCCTACCCATTTTCTGTAGGAAATCTGTGCATAAAAATAATTCCTGACATTTCCTTTTAAATTTTGGTAAAATGCTTTGAAATGGCCTATGTAGTAGTGAACAATATTTTATATATATATATATATATATATATATATATATATATATATATATATGAAGGAGAAATGATCATGCATACCGATAAATGCATAAATAACGTATCTTAAGCAATGTGAAGCACTGCTAAGCAAAGTTTACTAGTATTAAGCACAGTTAAGTATAATTGTTCATAGCTTAGCACTGCTTTAACTAGTGCAATGGCTTTGCGCGGAGCTGTGCATCGCGCCAACTAGCGCAAACAAAACATGTTTGCGTGGAGCTGCGCACCTCGCTAACTAGCGCAACGTTGGGCAATGTCGGGCAATGTAGAGCAGCGTAGAGCAACATCGAGCGACGTTGGCAAAGTTGAGCAAAGTCAGCTAAACACAGCCACACCTCCTAGCCGGTCTGGCCAGTAGTAAAATAAAAAGCAATGACAGGCCTCAAACCCAGGATACTGTGCACCATAATCACAGTACTAAACCACTAAGCCATGACAGCTTTACATATGGATGCATTTCCAACACACTCATATATATCAATGGAAGTTTACCCATTGCTAAACAGGTTTGCTTTTAGCTGAGATTTTTCAAAACCGGCCAATCACAAATAAGTGTGGGAAATGAGGCATATTTAAGCTCCATAGGTGGGAATAATTGCCATAACTCATTGTATCTCCCATCTGCAGACAGTGTGGCTTGTGTTGGAGAGGGCTCTCATTTTCGAGCAAAACAGTGGGCCATTGAGGAGTCAAAAGTAATGGTTTGGCTTCTCGTCCATAATCATGATGCAAGACTCCTGCAGGGCCAGTTTCAGGGCACTGAGTACAAAGTGGAAGCCTGGAACCATCTAGCACATGATCTCACCAGTGCCACAGGTGTCCCTCGGACTGGTGAGCAGGTCAGTCACCACTACTCAGACCTGAAGAGATGCAAGGAGGACTGACTGAACCAGTGGATACAGGAGGCCCATGAAATGGAAAATACCCCACTACTGAGTATGTAGCCATGGAATGAAGTATGTAAGAATTGCTATTGTAGTCTATATTATGGATAGGTATGTCTCAATATCCCTTAATTTACTTCACAGCTGCAGGTGTCCATGCTGCAAATCAGCAAGCCTATGCAGATAAGCTGCTAAGGCTGCGCCACCAGTCAGGTTAGTAATTATTCTGCATGTGTTGTCATATAAAAGAAATGAGATAGCCTGAAAAAGAGTGGTGTAACCCATTAATAAAGGTATAATAAGTGTTGAATAACCTCTCTGCATGTACTGTTATACAAAATAAGTGAGACAGTATGAAAAGGTGGTGTAACCCATTAATAAAGGTATAATATGTCTTGAATAAAAGACCTCTGCATGCACTGATATATCAAATAACTGAGAGAGCTACTAGAAAAGTGTGCAATGTAATTAATAAAGGTATAATTCCTGGAGTGTGTCCATGTCACTTTCTTTGATATGTTGTTGTACCCTTGATTTATAGAAATAGTACTGTTGTATTAAGCTCAGTCAACCCACACATGGGTAGGCCCATATAAAGTGGATGAAGGGAGTGCCAGTAGCTGTTAAGCATATATACAGTCCTCAACAGTCGGTTCATGGCCGGCATGTACAGGTTAATCTGGCACATGAGTAGCTTATTATTGTGTTCCCCAGAAATGTCAGTGTGCTGCTAGAAATGTAGTGGGCTGTTAACATATATCTGATAATGTCATCTGAACACATCCAGATATGCAGATATATAAATATAAATGAAATATATAAATATGTAGCAGTAACATCTGCATCCAGAACAGTTTGTATGTCAGATACAGGTCAGGTATAGCAAGAACTAGCAAAACCCATTTCACAATTTAACGGACATTGCCTAGTGTAATAATACATGTAGGGGATATATAACTGCAGTCAATAGGAATGTAATGTAAGCTATAAGTATATATACGTTGTTAATGGAGGTATCTTTTTACACTCTACTGTATGTGCATAAACAATGCAATTCCACACCTCAATGGGTATGTCTAATCTCATAACATTTGTTGGGACACATGTCCTATTGGTTTATAAATATCTGCATTTACTTTGATGCATGTGCCCTGTTCACATACCACAATATTGGTGGCCTGTCACCAATCAATCCTGCATGCTGTTGGAATGTCCACTGTTGTTCTATATATATGCATGTGTTATGCTTGCTGTTCAACTGTTGGAACTCTGGTGTGTTGGGTTAATGGGAATACTACTGTATGCTGTTACAACTAAATTGTAATGCTGTTGGCTATTACTTACCCATACTGTCATTAAATCCTCCTAAACATAGAACGTATGGGAAGGCCGGTCCCAGCAGACCCACCTGTCCCACCTCAGCTGGCGATGGCACCTGGCACCAGCAGGTCCAGTGCCCAGCCCGGGACCTCCTCATCCATTGGTCCTGTGCCATCTTTGGTTGGAAGCACTGCAGGGGATGGGGCTCGTGCCCTATGCAAACGTGGCCGGAGGAGGGCCATCTATCACCCTCCGAACAGTCCGGGCTGTGGTGCATAGGGAGATTGAGCGTTCAGTCGCTGATCCTCTATGCCAGCTCGAGGCAAGAGTGGCGCAACTCACGGGTGAGCCTGCCCCTCCTACGCAGCCCACAGCACAGCCACCCTCTGGGCTGTGAAGGTGCAGTGGTGACTGCCCATGGGTGGGGATCTCAGTTCCACTGTTGCCATCTGTGGGCTCATGGGCTTGCAAATTCCAAACATCTTTCCCCGTCAGTGGTGTTCACCCACCCCATGTGTCATATTCCACCCCTGTATGTGTCTTGTTTGTCTTGTCTGTTTACCTCCCCAACCTACCTCCCAAAATATACCTACTTCCCCTAACCCACATTCCACTCTCACCTGAAAAAAAATGGGCAATCTGCTCCCCCCAAAAAATTATGCCCCATACATAGCTGCCCTTTTTACACACATGTCCGCTGGACACATAAACTGAAATTTAATTGGCAATACAACATACTTCATTGTCCTCACCCCTCTCTTAGGGGTGGAAAGTTTCAAATTTCCCTCCAAATTACTAGTATATGCACAGCTGTTGCTGTTAAAGAAATGGGCAGCTATGGACCTTCCCTACACCTGAACTGCACATCCCTAGCTGTTTTTCCTACTGTCTTTCCCTCTTTGTGCCCCTTTTTCACTACTGTCCTATTTCCCCATTTTCTTTTCTTTCAAAGAAATGAGTGTGGGGGTTAGTGGGAGTAAGCACTTTTAAGCAGTAGTTAGTAGGTTTACACGAGTGTGCGCTTGTGTGTGCTTAGCAAAGTATTTCTAAGCGTCATGCAAACCCACGCAAACCCGCTTACAACTGCTTAAAAGTGCCTTAGTCACCCTGCATGTGAGGGCCCTTGTTCTGCTCAGCAGCAAAATAAAACACCACCGTCAATCTTGAACCCCGGACCTTGGACACACTAGACTGCATGAAGTACCACTAAGCCACAGTAGATATACAGCAGGTTGTTACTGTATATCTCATGCATCAGAATGAGTGAATGTGAAGGAAAGATAGGAATGCCATAACACAAAACCTGTTCTGTGGAACTTTACCAGCAGTTGTTGTGGAATTGCATTACATGACTGTGATAACAGAACCAGACATTCTAGCAGTAAATAATGTTACAGCAGCATTTTACAACCCCCACACAGTATCATAGCAAGACAATCCCCACCCAAATGTACAAAATACCTGTGTGTTCAAGGTCCAGCAAGGATGTAGGTAGGCATACTCAGTACTGGAATTGTCCAATTTTCATGAACATCCTGTGATAATGTCAACAAAAGAAAAAGCACAAACTGTGCAGAAGTTAGTACGTTAATATCCACAGTATAGCAGTTCCCAAACAGTTCATGTGCCAAATGAAAACATCTCAATAACTACGTATGTATGGCAGCTAATTGTATAAGTAGAAAAGAAACTACATACTCCCATGTATCTTGTGTTAGCATTTGTAGGGTGAGTACAATTCTACACTGTCAACTGTGTACTGGAAGTGGCAACATTCAGGTCTGAGTACAACATTCAAATCACTGGCTACACCACTAGCATCAGTTATAAGAAGTATACCAACCTTCTGACTTACACAACGGTGTCCACAGCAAAAAAGCATGGACCCCACTTTGGAAAGCTGAAAGGGCTATGCCTACCTGACTTAGCAATTTATAGCATTGGGTTGCTATGACAATGAGTACTGCAAGTACCATGCAGCAGGCTGCATGTAATTGCCAAATTGTGGCCACTAATTGGTGCAGAGGACATCACATGCACATGTGCAGATACCTATAAAAGCAGGCTGTACTTGCTGTCCACACATGCAATCATTTCATTGCAAGTATGGAGGGAGAGAGAGAGTGAGAGACAGAGAGCGAGAGAGAGAGAGAGAGAGAGACGGACGCAGACAACAGCAGCAGAAAAAAAGATAAAAAAAAAATATATCGAAAGAAAAAGTAATATATTGAAAAAAATAAAAAGAGAAAACAAAAGAATATATTGAAAAATAAACAATATATTGAAAAAAAATAAATTGAAAAAAAAATTATTATATTGAAAACTATATATATATATATATATATATATATATATATATATATATATATATATATATATACATATATTGAAAAAATATATATTGAAAAATAAATAATATATTTAAAAAAATTATATTGAAAAAAATATATATCGCGAAAAAAATAAGATATAAAAAAGAAAATGTATTACAAAACACACGGAACCGACAAATACGAACACATACAAAGTAAAGGTATGTAACAGCTATGTATTTACTGGCATGTAGTAGATGTTTATGAAGAGTACTCTACATTGTTTGAATCATCCATATGTGGCAGCAGTACATAACTATGCACAGATACCCTGCATAACTACTGGCATGGAGAAATCAGTGTGTAGCTGTGTGCAGTGGGATATGACTGTGACATATGTAGTTCAGCATTAAATGTCAAACATCTGATCCATGTTATCTGTGTTCTGTACAGTAGTGTGTACAATGTCTGTTTGGGGGAGTAGCACATATGGTTATATAAACATGGATGTGACAGAGTAACAAATGCATGATAGTCATATTAATGTGTAGCTTAGCACTGGCAATAGCTGTACCAGGCTAGTATGCTATTCTAGCATTTGCAGCTATATATACACCCTCTAATATTACTGTGTGCTCACATATGATACCTGCTCATGTTGCAGCAAGACCTAACAGGTCAGCCATGAGGTACACAAACTTACAACAGTGTGGACCTTGTGTGTGTATGTCACACACATACGGAGAGATCTGTCTGTGCCAGATATATTAGCATCTGTACATGTGCATAGAGCAAGGGACATACTGCAACTGTTTGTGAAGGATGGACATATATATGTTGTTGACGGTTGTTATGTGCATATTTCTATGTAGGTTGTAGTGTGTGGAAAACAAGACAGTATACAGTGCTGGTATATGACATGTGGTGGTTAAATGCTGTGGGTATGCTTCGTCAGGTTTGCCGTGTTGCAGGCAGTGAGGCCTGCTAAAGCTACATGGGCTGAGAACACCTTCAATGCATTCTGCACAACACTGTATACCTCACAACCTTCGCATAATTGATATCCCCACCATGAAAGGTGGACTGTATATGTGCCTATATGTATATCTATATGTACACCAATGGATGTTTAAATGTATGTGTGTGTATGTGTGTGTGTGTGTGTGTGTGTGTGTGTGTGTATATATATATATATATATATATATATATATATATATATATATATATATATATTTATAGAGAGAGAGAGAGAGACAGGGTCATATTTTCTGCGCTAGATGCCTGGTGTCAAAGCCATGGACTCAAGCTCAATGTTGACACTGCATTGGCATCCCTTCTTGCAAAAACTCTGTACCCATTAACTACCACATAGGTGGTAGTCTACTTAACACCGAAGGTGTGATAAGAGACCATGGGACACAGGTGTGGACAGTAGTCTCCCCTTTGATAATCACAGTGCCACACTAGTCATGTCATCTGTCTACGTGGCACATGTCATCACGAAAGGTGTATCATCCAGGGAAATATAGGTCAGTGTTACCCTCTACTCATCACACATAAAGCCCATTATAGAGTACAATGCCCCATTTGGTATGTACCTCACAAGACATCTACAGCAACTGGAAACAACACAGACATACCTCACAAAGAGTAATACCTACCTCAAACAGATGCCCTATGCAGACCATCTCACAAACCCACAGCTAGACTGTGTCGCATACTGCCTACCCAGAGGTGACCTCTGTCTAACATATTAAGCTATGTCAAACCCAGAGCTGTTGGACATGCTCCACATAAACAGATCACAATCCCTACGAGCTACATGCTCTAGGGACCTAAACCTTGTTACTTCAATAAACAGCACATGCTGGAGGGATAGACTCCTATCTCAAAGACATCCCATACTCTGGAACAAACCACCTATCAATAGCAAACAAAGCTCCTAATTAGCAGTCATCATAAATAATCCAGATGATTGTATGGGAGATAGGAAATACACCCCAGGAATCACCACTGTGGCTCTTCTTGACAGGACCACGTGAAATGTAATCACCTGTGTGTCAATGGCCAGGGTAGCATATGACTACACATCTATAGGCCCTAGGGCCAATAGCCTATTACCTACCTATGAAGTGATACACACCCACATGCACTTGTTGCAATGATTACTATGTGAGGTTCACTGAGTGTGATGGTGAATGTGTTGGTGAATGTGTCAGAGATCTGTATATGTGTGATAGCTTAGTGGGAAAATGTTTATGTCATGGTATTATGTGTCCTAGCTGTGATCCCAGCAAAAGATGTGTATGCAATTGCTAGGCACAAAAAGCAGTATGCCATACGGTCTGACATAGTCCCTTGGTGCATACTGGGGTGTCCCATTGTAGGCTAAAGCAGAACATGTATGCTTATTGAGTGTTACTGCTGGTGAATCCAACTCCTGTATGAACTGTAGTACTACATGAAGCTGTATGCCTAAACAGCACAGTATGGTGTATGTCCACATTTCTTGGAACCACTGTTTTGTGTGTTCCCTGTAGTCCACACAGATTACATACCTCAGGCATAAGGTTTTGTAACTACTGACACACAGTACTGTATGGTACACAGATAAAGGTCATCTGGGTTGCCATAACTTTGTGTCTGGTATGTATGTCTGATGTGTGAGTGGGTATGCCTGTACCATGGCCTCAGTCATATGTGTGTTACAGGATATAAGTGTGTATCTAGTAACATGTATAGTCTAGTACATCAGTATGCCACCTATATTAATGAATGTGCACATATGTTAGGCAGGGGTTTGCCATCAATGGCTAGTGTGGTATACTGGTAATACTGTAACTGGACTTTACAATCATTGCAATAGATTACATATTTATTGATGCATTAGCTTGATATATACCTCCTGTGGCTAGGTGGTGCATTGTGTTGCATACAGTGTGCCATGCACTGTTGTATAGTCTTACATACTGGTTTATCTTTGTTGCTGTGCAAAACATGGTATGATATATGGAGTGTGCCAGGCATTGTCAGGCAGTTGTGGGCTGAGCACTGATATGTGGTATTGAAAGTGTGTATCCTCTGACAGCCAATAGGTTGCTATATATGGCAGTTAATTGATATCTGTACTTTAGAATGTTAAGTGTGCCACATGACTTGCTCACACGTATTGTTTCATTGTCTTCCAGGGTAATGGCCCACCATCATAATCCCACCTATAGCCCGGCAGAGGAGGAACAGATAACGACAAGCCTGGTGCAGCACTATGCCCTGCTGTTCTCCAGAACCAGCCAGGACCAACATGAGCGGACTGCACTGTGGCAAGATCTTGTCCGTAGGGTAAATGACATAGGCATGCATAACTGGACATATGAGCAGGTACACCATCACTGCAGTGATTTAATTAGACATGTCTGGCAGCGTGCGTCTGATATCCGCAGACAACAGCTTGCCACAGGTGGTGGTGTAGCCATCCATCCCCCCCTCACCAGAGTGAAGGAGCTGCTCCTGAGCCAGGTGGCTCCTGGCCAACAACAACAACAAGTAACATGTATCATCATGGAGGCCAGAGCCACCCAGCAAGTTGACACGGAGCATGCAGGTAACATGGCATAGCTGTAGACTACTGTTACCTCTATTGGTAGAGCATGCTTATGTGAGATGTGTACTGTGTAGGTAGAGGATGTGGTGCCCAATGTTGTGCAATACTAATAATTAAGAATATAATCTGTAGGCCTGTGACTGTCAACCGTTGTACTACTGTAAGATTGCAAACACACAGTAGCAATGCCACAGTTGTTGCCACTGACAAACTGTCTCATATCCTTGTAGGTCCCTCTGGTGTGACAGCAAGGCAACAGACCATGCTGGTGAGTGTGTTCTACATTTAATATTGCTAATTAAATGTGCATGTCATAGGGGAGGTGTAGGCCATGTACATGTAACACACCTACGCATAATGTATGTTGTGCATGTTTGCTGTGAGACTATGCACATCTCAGTAACATGGGTAGATGCCTAAAACACAGACAATACACAGAGCATCCCACACAATTGTGGCAACACTGTAGTGGACATTGGATAGGCAGAGTCAATACACATGCACACAACATACACAACTTTTTCATATGCAGCACACGTTAACATGCTACACATGGTGTATTCAGACACATGCTGTAGGGTCACACTCCAGTATCCCAAATGTCATCCACACAGCACACATAATACACCTGAGGGGTAGATGCCTCTCATGTGGCTGTGCGACACTCTTCAACACATAACACATTCATGTTAGGCAATGCCCCCTATTGGGCACCATACAAACCCATGTAACATCTGGCTGTGAAATGGTGAATGTAGCCATGGTACTGCAGTTCTGGTACAGCATGGTATATGCCCATCTGGCACACATTAGTAGCCTTGAGTGACCACATGATGCTGCATGATGATGGCTCATGGTACTACATCCCATCCAGTTACAGTGACCACAGTACTACACAGAGCATTAACTGCTATTCACCTCAATGTTTTGTGTGTGCAAACATATGCACTGATACACAATATGCATAGCAATCACCATTTGTACAAAGTGACACATATATATCTTGTAATGCTATTGTGTATAGGTCACATGACACACAATGTGTATGTGTGATGTTTAATGTTGCAGTTGTGTTGCAGCATGCCATGTCATGGCTGGCACTGGCATGTCCACAATATGTCCTACACGCAAAATAACCACTGTACAATGGCTATGTTGAGCAATGGTATTCCATCAGGTATAAATGCACCACTTATCCTGTGTGTATACATAGCATGCATGTGCTAAACCTGTGTCCACAATTATCTGATAAAGACACAGATGCTCTAATCAGAAATGGATATCTGTGTGACACACAGATACACATCCAGCCATGGTATGTATACCTGTGAGTGATGGTGCACAGGACATTGCAGAGCTTTTAATACTTCCATAGCAATGTTGTGTCCATGTACACATTGCGTTACATGGTGAGGCCAATCACTGAACAACAACACACATTCATCAAAGCCATGTATACTGTTATTAGCAAGGGCTGTCTACACCCGCACTGCATGCTGTTGAGCAACACACGTCCTGCATGCTGACACTTGTGTGATACTGTACCCCACCATCACCTGTTATTGAGTATGTTCTGGATTGCTGGTGTTTGTGTGTGCGTGTGTGTGTGTGTGTGTGTGTGTGTGTGTGTGTGTGTGTGTGCGTGTGTGTGTGTGTCTGTTTTAGTGAGGAGTCCATTTGTGTGCATGTGTGCATGTGTTCATGTGTGCACGTGTCCATGTGTTCATGTGTGCATGTGTGCATGTGTGCATGTGTTCATGTGTGCATGTGTGCATGTGTGCATGTGTTCATGTGTTCATATGTGCATGTGTGCATGTGTGCATGTGTTCATGTGTGCATGTTTGCATGTGTTCATGTGTGCTGACATCATGTACAGGTCGTAAAGTGTGTTTTCTGTCTTCCTCACACAGGTGCTGACTTTGGGCTGGTTCACTGCAGCAGGGAAACTGATGTCACTGAGCAAAATAGTGATAATGATCATAGGTGTGTTGAGGCACAGGCATATTTGCCAGGGTCTGACGTTGGGCTACCAATCGACAGTACACAAGTGTCCACCCTATCCATGCATGCAGTCATACTGCCAATACACTCATCACCAATGCTCTTAGCTGAGGGACAGCTTACAGTCAGCATTGGCCAGGACAGTGTGGTATCCATGGCACATGCATTCCAACACAGCAGCCATACCCAGATGTCTGGAAGGGTACCACGTAGGCAGATGTCCAGGGGTTCTCATCAGAGCACTGCTGCTCATCATGCCACTGGCAGACATGACACAGGTCTTACAACCTCATGCATGTTCCAGGCTGTCATGGAGGCACAGGCTTGTATGGAATGGTACACAAGACAGGGACTAAGGGCACAGAGGGCACATACCGCCATAATTGACATTATCCATGACCTAGCAAGTGCCATCCGTAATTACACTGAGGTCACTGATAGACGTTGGAGAGAGACATTAGATGTCCTCCACAATGTCATGTCCATGTGTCAGGAAAGTGCGGGATGGTTGAGTCATCTATGTGGACGTATGCCAGCAACATCAGCAGCTGGCAGTCACCGCTGACATCCCTCAAGCCACAGCCGCTCCTGTAGTGTCAGTACCAGCCCCAGCAATGTTGGGGGTGGGCTGTCCATAGAACATCCTAGAAGACCATGTGCACATGGCTCTGGACAGTCCCAGCAGGGACCTGGGTCCAGTGTACATCCATCTACCTCTGGGGATAGTACCCAGTCTGGTTTAGTACCTGATAGTGTCAGTAGCACCCCTGCCACGCACAGGTACTGTATCCATGGCCAGGGACGGTGTTCTGTAAAGCCTGGCAGGTACAGTCTGTGGCTGTCCCAAAAATACCCATATATGGCAGCCACATGGTGGAACTGTGTGCATGCAGACACACACACACATAAACCAGACACCTAGGGCTAACACATACCTGCACACATTACAACATTACATCAACATTGGCCCATAGCAGTACTCTTGCCCCCCCACACACACACACATACATGTCAATTGGATGGCTCACTGTAGGCCTCTGGCAAAACAACAACACACCCTGTGCATATGATGAAACCTGTGCCACCTCCTGTCATTTGTAACATTGATGCAGGAACAGGCTACCATGGTGCTGATGCACAGTGTGACTTTATAGCAGTATAGCAATGTTAACATGTTGTCAGCAGTAGAGTGTAATGATATGCTTGAAGGTGTAGCTGAGCAGGCATGATGCATTAAAGCTATGATTGTCATCGAAGTATTGTTTACACCAGTGTTAGTTCCAATTGTGTATTGTCCGCCCACGTGCCACTTGGCTGATGTGTGCAGTATTGGCAGCATGTGTTAGAGAGTGGACAGTATGTGTTGGATGTGTGTAGCACAGATTTGCAGGTGCACATTTGTGAACATGGTGGAGGTGCATTGTCTGCATGTACGTGCATAGTGGACACATGGGCAGGGTGACATGCACTGTATTACACAGTACAACTCCATAGTTTCTATTGGTGGCCATTATGCATTGTACTACACACATTTCGGAACCTGACTACACATGTGTGTGTGTATGACATGGTTTGACACTGTGCTGTGGATGATACTGTTACTATCTGTCATTGTTTTGCATTCTGGTAGTATACATAACTTCAGCAGCCTGACCATAACCAATCATTAGATGATGTCTTGACAACTGACACGCAGATGTAGGACACACAGCAACATTTGGATCCTTCATGTACTATACTATGCCAGTAACCAGTGGTATTCATCTGCACCCATTACTGAGACCACTCCTGTTTGGCATATAGCTCTCGTAGGTCCAAGCAATCACAGTAGGGATATGTCCGGCCACATCTGGTAATGCATACTGTGGCCTATAATGCATTCTCCCGATGACACACACATCCTCCACAAGGGTATCATACAGACAGATACCTGTTGTCAAACCCATGCTGTAAAGCTATAAGCCAAACTAAGCATATTCATCCTCCTTTATGGAACATAGTATCCCCACAGTACCACATAGGTAGTAGCCACCAACATGATGAACAGGTACCGATGTGTACATGCAACCTATTGTTACATCATCTCTCCTTTGATAATCACATTTCCTAAGGTATTTTGAAATCCCTCGGTGGTTCACATAAGCAATAAGGGGTCTGCATGCATATCTACAAAGGTTGTTGTACACCTATAATGAATAGTCATCATTGACAGACTTTGCTGCATTTGAACTGGTCTGACATATACCTCGGCCATAAACCCTCACTCACACAATTCAATAGAAACCGTAATGAGTGTGTGTGACACAGATGACCTAGGCCAGGGATCACTGCAGTAGCTGGCCTTGTCACAAGCATACAGATGTGACCTAAGGTCTGGGAAGCAGCAGCACAGTGTGGCAAAGATGACAGCTGTGTTCCTGGAGAAAGCAGGGTTCCCACACATGCAATAATTGAGGTAACATGTACGTATATGTAATTGCCACACAGCTACCTCACATGTGCAATGCATACTGATGTGTCATACAGTAGTAAAAGCAAAACCCACACTACATTGACCAACAGTGTCACACACGCTCACCAAGTACAAGATTCAAACCCCTACCTAACTACTTCATGATACTAGAGGAATACACATTAACAAGACATGCTATACACATTACTGGGAGGTCTCTTTTCCACAGGTATATTTGTAGGATGGTGACATCATCAGACTTGACAAGGATAAATATACCACTTGTAAGGTGTTCTAAGACCCTACAGAAAGGTTGCTCTTTTCCATTGTAATTACACACACACAGTTGTCAAGTGCAGGACTTAAACCCCTACCTAACTACTTCATGACACTAGAGGAGTATGCATTAACAAAACGTGCTATACACATTACTGGTAGTTCACTATTCCACAGGTATATTTGTAGGATGGTGACATCATCAGACTTGACATAGATATGTATGCCACTTTTAAGGTGTTCTACTACTCTCCAAAAAGGTTGCTCCTCTCCAAGGTGATTACACACAAACACAGTTGTCAAGTGCAGGATTCAAACCCCTATCTAATTACTTCATGATATTAGAGGAGTATGCATTAACACGTTGTACGTTACACATTACTGGAAAGTCTCTTTTCCACAGGTATATTTGTAGGATGGTGACATTATCAGACTTGACAAAGATTACTATACCACTTTTAAGGTGTTTTACTACTCTCCAAAAAGGTTTCTTCTTCCCAAGGAGACCACACACAAACACTTGTCAAGTGCAGGCTTCTAACCCCTACCTAATTACTTTATGATACTATAGAAATACGCATTTACATGACGGTCTATGCACATTACTGTAAGTTCTCCTTTCCACAGGTATATTTGTAGGATGGTGATGTCATCAGTCTTGACAAAGATTAGTATACCACTTTTAAGGTGTATTACTACTCTCCAAAAAGATTGCTCCTTCCCAAGAAGACCACACACACACACACACACACACACACACACACACACACACACACACACACACATACTTGTCAAGTGCAGGATGCAAACACCTACCTAACTACTTTATTATACTACAGGAGTATGCATTTACACAATGTGCTATGCACATTATCATGAGTTCTTCTTTCCACAGGTATATTTGTAGGATGGTGACATCATCAGACTATACAAAGTGGGTTACATTAGGTGACATTAGGTGGGCTACATAGAAGGAATGTCTAAACAATTTGGCCATGTGATCATGAAAGGGGAGTTTACTATCTACCTGTGTCCCCAGGGCCATAATGACTTTCTCCATACATACTGGATTACCACCTATGTGGTAATTTGTGTGCACATTGTTTTACAGAAAGGGGATAACTATGCATTCTTTGGCATTCGGCTTGAGGGCATTGTTTTTACACCAGGTATCAGTCTCTGTAAGACACTTCTGGAGGATGTCTGTGTCAGCCATAGAGTCGATTATAGACCACAGTTAGCAGTCATCTGCAAACCTGTTCAGCCATACACCTCCGATGCTTGCCTGTACCTCTGAGCAGTATCTACTGAAGAGGTGGGGTCCCAGGACCAAGACCTGTGGGATGCCATTTGTGACTGGCTTAGAGTCGGACATGGCACTCACAACTCTGAACATGTGTGTTTGATCTGTGAGCCACTTGGCCACCCATCCTGTGACATAGCTGTTAATGTTCAAGCTGGTATGCTTGTCCATGATGACAGAGTGGGGAATGGTGTAGAAAGTCCTTAGTGAGGTCCAGGTGGGCTGTGTGGACTACTTTCACCTCCATCTATGTCCTTGGTAACTGTTTGAAATAAGTCAACTAGGTTTAGGAGCCAGGATCTGCCTTTAACAAGGTGAAGTTGTGCAGAGTCCAGTGTCTGGAGATCTCCAATGTCTCTGTGTATGGATTCCATGACAATTTGCTCAATAGCTTTGTAGACCAGGCTGAGTAGACATATAGGGCAATGGTTTCCAGGTTCTGTTGTGGCACACCCTTTGTGGAGCTGGATGACTGTTAGTGTATGCCATTCTTTGGGTACATAGCCTGTGGTACGCTTGAGTCTGGACAGTAAATGTAGGTGAGGGTGTAGTTCCTTTTGGGCCTAGTGTAAGATGCAGCCTGTGACACCATCCAGTACCATTGATGCTGTGTTCTTAGCTTTGGAGAGGGCTGTCTTTACCTGCATGTCCATGACATCTGGGGCTCTGCATCCTTCTGTGATGGACACGGGCCCATTTGTGGGTGATGGGGGGGAGTTTACACTGAACTTGTCCCCCTGGATGTGGGCAATGAAAGTTGGTTCAGTGTATTTTTTTCCATTTTTCAGTAGCTGACAGCATATCTGGAAGTTGACACCTACATGTCTGGTATAGCTACCGAAGGCTTTGTGGTTGTTATACTTAGATTCCTTGGCTATTTGTCTTTAGAAACTGTCCTTGGATTATTTTATGAGCAATCATTGTTTCTTCCTAATAATGATCAGTGATGCCTTTCCTTTAGTGAAGTTGACTCTATCATGTGTTCGTTTCCTCCTTCTGTTGTCTACCTTATTTATGGGCAACAACCACCTGATTGTTGTCTTATTTTTGGGGGAGTGCTTCTTGGTTTTATTTGTGATGTCTCATTCCATGCATCCCTGTGGATGCTCATAGGATGCACTTGTAAATGATTTTGCAGATTGTATACCATTATCCTATAGCGAGAGGTCTTTGAAACATTCCACTATGGTCTTGGGAAGTGTGCAGTTTGCTTTTGAAAATGTCTTCACAGTGGTTTCATTGACTGGGTGGGGGGTCAGGATGTGGATGCCCAGTGGGATTACTTTATGATCTGATATTACCAGCGAGGAGTTTATCTCTGTTGTGGAACACTGGTACCCCATGTTGGTGACGTTCATATCCAGCATGTTGTCACCTCTAGTGGGCATGGTGACCAGCTGTTCCAGGGTGTTAAAGTTTTTAAACCCTAGGAAACATTGGCCAAAGGACGTTGTACATGAGTAATTTTCCCACTCAATGTTTGGGTAGTTGTAATCTCCTCATATAATGGTGTTTGATAGGACCTTTATATTTTCCACTGTTCTCAGGAATACTGAGTGAGGTTCCTGAGACAAGGTACATGACCTGTAGTAGGCTACAATCTGATGAGCAGCTTTGCCCAATGTTAGTTGCACTTGCATGGTCTCCAAGGCCTCATGTTGTGCCACTAACCTGAAGGTGTGGGTATCCATAAGGTAAATGGGTACAACCCTTCCTTTTGTATTTCACTCATGGTTTTGGGTCCGAAGGTCAGAGGGATTGTGAGTGTTTTACGTGGAGCATGTCCAACAGCTCTGTGTTTGACATAGCTTTGTATGTTAGGCAGTGAACACCTCTGAGTAGGCGATATGCAAGGGAGTACGGATGGAGCATTTTGAGATGGTCTGTGTATGGCATGTATTTCAGGCCACTAATGCTCTTTGTGAGGTATTGCTGCAGGCTTTCCAGTTGTTGTAGTTGTCTTGTGAGGTACATAGCAAAAGTGGCATTGTACTCTATTATAGTTCTAGTGAGTAATGAGTAGAGGGGAACAATGTCCTCTTCTATTCTGCATGAGACACATTTTGTGATGAGGTGTGCCACATAGGAGGGTTTACTGACTACTGTGGGAATGTGATTATCACAGTTGTGTCCACTGTCCACCTGTGACCTAAGGTCTCTTGTCACATTTTCAATGTGAAGTATACTACCACCTATGTTGTAGTTCTTGGCTACAGAGTTTTTAACACAGGGGATGGCAATGCACCTTTTGGCATTGAGCTAGAGCCCATGGCTTTGACAACAGCCATCTGTCTCAGTGAGGCCCTTTTGTAGGATGTCCACATCTTTAGTGTTTACAATTATGGCTCCTAGTTTGCAGTCCTCGGGCAACTTCAGTAGCCACAGACCTTCCATGTTAGAGTTTACTTCAGGGCAGTAGATACTACACAGCCTGGGAAGTTATCTGGTCCCATGGCTGCTGTGATACTGGCTTTGTAGAGTGTTATTTACCTGTGCAGCTGTGATGACAGCAACTTTGCAGTCTTCCATTATAGAGATGTGCTCTTTCATGGGTGAGAGGGGGGTAAAGTTAACACTGATCCTATCTGCCAGGATGTTGGCAATATCATTTGGGTCTGTATATTTAATGCCATTGAGCTGTAACTCAGAACAGATCTGAATGTAGCCATGACATGGACCTGTCTGTTGGGCAGAGATCTCCTGAGTAGACAGTATGCAACAGAGTGCAGATCGGGTTACATTTAGTCTTGTTGCATGGGGCAACTATTTGAGGCCAGTAATCCTCTTGTTAAGGTACTTCAGTGGTCTTTCTGGCTGCTGAACGTGCCTAGTCAGATTCATCGAAGTGTGTTGTGGTACTCTCTGATGGGTCTGATGACTGCGGAGTAGTGGGAACCTCCTTTGACCTACATGCACAGACCTTGGCAGTTACTGTGAACACAGCATGATTTTGTGACCACTTTGTGAATGTGTTTCTGGTAGTAGAGATGACTATCCACATTTGTCCATAGATCCCTTATTATCACATCTGTATTTAGCCAAAGTGTGTGAGCATGCCCAGTATGACCTTTCAGTATGTTGTTTCCTGACATTTGCTTTGTTTATTAAAGTGTGTGGGCATGCCCAGTATGACCTTTCAGTGTGATGCTGAATGAAATCCACTACATTTGTTGGAGTGTGTGAGCACGCCCAGTATAGACATTTATACTATATGTGTATGGAAAATCAAGTAGTATTTTTACAGCAGGGATCACCTTTGTGTCATAGATCAACAGGGATCATGCTGTGCCTGCAGGGCTTCCATGAAACACTTTGCATAGACTTATCAACATTTCAACATACAGGGGAGACAGCTATTCTTTGTACATTTCTACCCACGGGCACACCTGATTGTTACTGTGGGTGTACATAGGATGAGGGTTTCACCTGACACTTATACATATTTGCTATGCCTGCACTGATATGTATGGTACACAATTTCAGTCTGTACTGTTGCCTATCGTACTGGCTTGAGGCATACTACTGTGCTACAGATCCTAGCATCCAATGTCACGTATATTAGATTGCAACTTCATAGCCTACACAACCCACATCACACCATCTGGCCTGATGTTCTCTGTCTGCTATGCTTCTTTAGGGGCATGATACATCATTTCTTTGTGTTTGCATTAGTGTACAATTGCCCTGCTGTGTCTGCATCACAAAAATGCTATCATGTTTTAGTGGTTCAGTACTGTGACTATAGTGCACAGTATCCTGTGTTCGAGCCCTGTCACTGCTTTTTATTTTCATGCTGGGCAGACCAGACTGCTTAAGGAACAGTAAAGCAAATATGAGTATGTTTACCTGACTTTGCTCAACTTTGCATGACTTTGCCCAACCTTGCCCAACATTGATCAACGTTGCCCAACATTGCGCTAGTTAACACTGGCAATTTTGTTTACATATACTAAATATTGGCAAATGCTGCTTAGCACTGCTTTATATTGCTTAAAACATGGCAATCATGCCTCATGTGGTGCTGCAGGGCTGCCTATGCCGGATGCACATACTACACACCCTATACATGTTTGTAAATAGGTACTGTCAAGTTAGGCATCTCTTTTATTTTATGTGCGAGTCAGAGAGAGGTATCATTTCCAGGGTTCCTACTGAGCCAGTGTATGTGCTATGCATTGCCTCTTTGCCAAGGCCAAGGCATGCTGGGCACACCTCCTTCTGCCTACTGGGGCAGGCTCAGGATGTTCCTCCTAAAAGTCACGCTGTGCCTGTGCAGGCCTTGGCAATGGTGGGGGGCTGTTTGGCCCTGCCCCATGCTGTTCCTGCTGCAGCTGTTTTCACAGGATCATATTGTGTCTCATGGCACATACCATGACAATTTGGGTACATGTAGTTGGTGAGTACTGCAAGGCTCCACCAGATGTGTCCAGGCACTGTAACCATGACTTGAGCATCCCAAACACATGCTTGATTACATTTCGTGTTTGTGCGTGTGCCTCATTATGGAGTTCTTGTTCAGGTGTGTGTGCATTTCTGATGGGTGTCATCAGCCACGGCTCCAGTGTGTATCCAGCATCCCCCACTAGGTGACCGTCAGGGATGTCCCCATTGGCAAATGTCTGTTACAGCTGCATCAGATGCCAGATATGGGAATCGTGGTAGCTTCCAGGGCAGCCAGCACACACATTCAGTATTATGCCCTGGGCATCGCACACAACCTGGCAGTTGATGGAGTGGAAGCCCTTGCGGTTGATATAGGTCCTACCCCACTCACCGGGTGGTGCTTTGATGTGTATGTGCATGCACTCAATTGCACCCACTACCTCAGGGTATTCTGCTATTTGTTGGAAGAGATGCATATTGCTGGCCAATACCTCACGGGAATTGGGGAAATATACATGATCACCAACATCTGCTGACATGGCATTCAGGAACTGGTGCAGTACCCTGGATGCTGATGCCTGTGAAATCCCCATCATATCACCAGTTGGTCTCTGGAAGGTACTTGTTGTTAGTATTCTTAGGCCAACACATACCTTGGTTTCCACTGGGATGGGTTCCCCTCTGTTGGTTCTATGTGTGAGGCGTGGCCTGCACAGCTCAATAATTTGCTGCAGGAGGTCTCTGTCCACTCTATAGCGCTCCACTATCTCCAGCTCATGTAGCCCCTGGTAGGTTACCTTGGGTCTGTACACTCTTCTCCATCTCTTCACTGTGGGTTGCTCAGCAGCATTCGCAATGGCACCACCCTCAGCATCTTGCACATGTTGCCTTATAATAGTAATGGCAGCCCCTAACATTTTTTGTCTCAGTTAAGCTTTTTAAGTTTTCACTTCTCTTTGTATACTGCAGTGTTGCAGTGTTTCTGAGTAGAACATGGGGGAATGTTGTTTGCAGAGTTTTAAGTGCTGGGCTGGGCTGGGCTAGTATACTGCCTGTGTAACTGGCTGATTCTGATTGATTTCACCTGGTAGTTCTGCTAGTTCTCCTTGGTTAACTTCCTAATATTACTTTTCCTTCCTTTTCCCTTTCTGTTTCCACAGGGGGCAGCGCCACGCACATAAGCGCAAACATGCACACACGAGCGCACACGCGCACACACAGCCTTACACAAGCTTACACAGGTTTAGGCGGGTGCACATCCGCACACACAGGCTTAGACAGCCTTACACAGGCTTACACAGGTGCACACATGTGCACACAGGCTTAGACGGGTTTACAGGCACGCACACGCGTGCACACAGTGTAAGCATCTTTGCAAGAAACTTTAGTGATAGCCACAGTGTACACCTTAGGTTTCTGGGTTTCACAACGGTAGGCACGCCTCTTCCAGTCCTGAGTAACTCACAGCAAACACATGCCACTCTGCTCCAAAAAGCTTACAGTCTTTGATACATACCCTCTCATGATGTCACCTATCTTCTACTCTGTTACTCCCCTAATCCTACTCTTACACTCTAGGGACATGGTTCACATGGCAAGGAAAATTGGGATTCACTATCCTTATACTCATTTAAATAGGATTGCCTACTAATGCTTGGTTACATCTCTCAGACTGAGCTTCCCCCCTTAGCAACCACTACTCAGTAGCCATGTTGTCTTCAGCCTGCCATTCACCTGCATGGCAGATGGATATTTTTAATAAAATGCCTATTTTTTGATTTATTTTTTTTTCTGGTTTTTAGAGCGCCGCACGTTTGCTCGGCGCTGCGCTATGCTTAAACATTGAAGATCAGGGGAAAAAATATTTGTTATTATTTTGTAACACATAAAAATGCCAATGGCCTTATATTTGACCATTGGCATGCTTCCTCAACTGGATGCATCCTTTATTTGGAGCTGTCATAGCTCCGTTTTGCTATTTGCAGAACGGTACTCAGTTACCAACAGAGTACATTTCTGCAAATAACACTACTCTTACTCGGACAGGTTAGTGTTTCTTGGATCGCAAATTTACCCAATTTGCGTAGCTTTCAGCAGCAAATGAGGTAATTTGCATAACCTAGCACTGTCCGTGCAAGAGTCATTTTAGGAGCTCTCATGCACGCCCCTGCCGGCTTTTCCTGGATTGCCCGACAGATATTTTGGCTGTCTGGAGTCTTACTCTACTCTTAGACTCCCTGCAAGCCTTCGTGAATCCGGCCCATGGTCTACATCTGCCACCTTTAGGCTTCTGAATATCGGCAAAAATTTTGTCCACCCCATGGTGCATTTTGAAAAGGGTTTAAATGAGACTGTTTGTGTTCTAGAAAGTTAGTGTATGTGTTTTCTAAAAGGTTAGTGCATGTGTTGCAACAGCATAAGCAGAAACATGGAATAATACAGAATGTTAAATTTCATTTCCTGAGCCTGGGGCAGCATTCTTTCTAAATCATATGCTAAAAAGAAACATATTCAATACTAAACTAGAAGTGTAGATAAGAAGTGGCAAATCTGTTTTTACTAAACTTGATGCATTTATATTAGATATTTAGTAATGGTCTGTAAAATAAACTGTATTATAAACTGTAGTAGGTAGCATTTTTATACTGGATACTAGCAGTGGTATGATTGATAAAGTTAACTATGTTAAAGTTTTCCTATAAAAAAATTATTAATTCTTTTTTGTTTGGGGAGACATGAATTCCTGAGTACTGTCTCCCATGGGTCTATATTATATAAGCGAACACACTAAATTGCGAATGCTATATAATCGACCCACTAACACCAAAAAAACAAAATGTCGAACAAACAGATCAGCATTTTTTTTCCCCAGGGAAAAAAATTGCTGATCCATTAAAAAAAAAAAAAACACACACAAAATAAAGTGGGGGCCTCACGTCCCACACCCCCCAACGTGGGGCACTGTGCCCCCACACCCCACTACTTAAATATACCAACTCTGAGATTGCACCACAGTAGAGGAAATGGCAAAGTCCCGAAAATGGCCCAGTGATTTTTTTCCCTAGGAAAAAAATCGTTGTTTCGTGCTTTCGAGATTTTGACATTTTGCCAGAGAACTAGCGTAAATCACACCAGGAAACTGGAAACTAGCTCGGAGACAAAACGTTTAATGGTTGAGCGCTTTCTTCAGTGTAAAAACTGCCTTCATCAGAACATCAGTTACTAAAATTCATCACATGCAAGATGCAAGTACCCCTCCTGGTCTAAATGAGGTTATTCCTACCAAACCCCTAGTTAGAACCTAGTACAAATGGGTTGATCTATTTACACATTTTTGATGGTTTAGAATTTTATATCTTTCTCTCATACTTTTTCATTTGTTTTTATTATTATGGGTCGAATTATGCAAATATGGCATAGGTCATGATTGGTAATGATTGCACATTCAGTCATGACATGGTAATGTTTGGTACTGTATTAAGACGCTAACAGGCATTGTACAGATACATACATATTTTTCTCACCTAGATATACAGGTGATAAGACTCTATATACATATGGTTTTTATTATTAGGTTGTAGGTAGTGTTTAGTAGATATAACAGTGTGCAGGGTTTAGATATATCAATTAGTCATTGTGTACATAGATTTTGCACACACTCTGCATGGTTTTTTTAAATGATGGTGTATTTTACATATATTTTACTCATACTTTGTTAATGTATATTTTTGTACAAAGAGGTCAGCTTGATGAAAGGGATATATAAAAATTTTTTATTATATATTATTATTCTGCCACATTACGCTTTTGGTATAAGGATTTTGAAAAAAATGCTTAATTGAATAATTAAGGAAAAAGGCGGGCTTTTTATGTATATAATGTGATGAATTTTAGTAACTGATGTTCTGATGAAGGCAGTTTTTACACTGAAGAAGCCGCCAAACCAAACGCTTTGTCTCGCTCTCAGTTTTAGTTTTTGGTGTGATGATTTACGCTAGTTCTCTGGCGTTTTGTGTTGTTGTTTATTGGGTCGGACACTGGGATTTTCTACTAGATTTTGACATTTTAGGTAGGTAGGTTTGATTAAGCAGTATTCGCAATTTAGTGCATTCACTGACTTAATAGGGACCCGTCTCCCACATGTGTGTGTTATTTCTTTTAATAAATTATATTTTAAGCTGCCAGTGAATGAAGTTCATTTTATTATGGTTGAACCTTAACACTTTCTTGGCAATGCCAACCCCATAAAGCTTCCAGCATAGCACAACAAACTCAGGATAATCTGAATATATTACTGCTCATTGCTAAGAGTGTAAAAAATGCAACTCCACCAGTTCCAGCCCTACTTACCCTGGAGTACACCCCAACAGTGCAACAGTCCTAGTGTCTTCTAAACATTTAGACCAACTACTGCATGGGAATATACAAAAGGTGGAGGTGTCTCAATATTCATAAAAAACAGTCATATCTCAACAATGGTCAAGCAGTATGAACTAAATGAAATACTCCATATCCAACTCACCATAAGCAAGGCTGCATATCATATCATCACAAGCTAGGTTCCCATCTATGACCCTGGGCAACAGTCCAGCATATCAAGTCTCCATGCACTGAACCTAACAGTATAGTCCTAGGTGACTTCAACTATTCCACTATTAACTGGAAATTGTATAGAACATCCAAGTCCAGACCTAGATAGTCCTGGACTTTATCAAAACAAATGCTCTGGAACAACTAGACCCTGACCTCATTCTTAAAACATGGGGATATTTTTCATTCACTCAAGTGTTACATCCAGGGCTGAATCCAGCACAAGGCAAATGAGACAGCTGCCTATGGCCTGGTGTTGGTTAGGGAGCCTGGCCTGTCTTAAACAAAGCTTAACAAAGGATAAATAAAAAAAAGTAAAATTCATGTTCATCCAAAACCTGCTACTCTCTCAACTTTTAAGGTTATTTAAAGTAGTCTGCTCTTATCTGTCTCCAGTTTTGCAGTATATCTCTTATTTTTGCCTCATATTTATACCCTGTTCTTGAAAAAGTCACCAAACCAGATGGTACTTTGGGGCAACTGGAAATTAGGAATATGTTCCTCAATGGTTCCCTCGACTGCAAGTCTAGGAAATACCTAAGAACTAGAGTATTTATAGTGTAAACAAAGAGGAAGGAAATGGATTGTAAAACATACGAGACATGTTCTTTGAATAGGATCCTTGGCTTCCTTGTTTTGTTGAATTTTGACAATAGTATTTATTATTCAGCTGTGAATACACTGGACAGCATGAAGTCTAGTAGTGTAATGGTAATACTTTATCTATTAATACATTTTTAATTTAGCTTGTTTTTTGCAGGTGCACAGGCATGAAATGCAGTGGGTTTAAGCTACAGCAGCTTGTTCAACAATTAGTGCACATGAACAAGGCTACTAGCTGTTAAAGAGCTGCTTCCTGTAGTGAAAGGTTTGATTCTGTCAGCCTTCATTTGTCTTCTATGTGGATCTAAGTTATTTCTCCAGACAGTATTCCAGTGCTTCTCCTGAAAAGGGACAGTTGTGTCCAGGGGGTTTCCCCATCCGTTAGCAGATTCATTACACATTTGTCTTTTGAATTTTTGCACCCTCCACATAGGCAATTATTAATACTTCACTATATGCTATTAAGAATATGAATCCCAGGATGTCTTTTGTAGTTAAATGGGTTGCTCGATGCATTTTCACTAAATTTGAGTTTTGAGGGAATATACATTTACTGTTTTTCACTCTATGTCTGTTTTCAATGTGAGTGTTTTTTTAACCTAAAATTTGAAATAAAAGTTTTAAATGAAATCCAAATCTCTATGGTAATTGTAAAAGTGAAGTACAAAGTAGTATGTATTACTGACAGGTTTGTTCGCTGTTTATGGTAGATGGGGAAAGACAACCAATTATGGCTTGCAGGGGCCTTATTCTGTACCATGCACAGGGCCCCATTTGTCCATAATCTGGATCTGTTGTCTCTGAAGGTGTATGCTGCAACAATGCAGCATTATAAGTTATTCAAGTAGGTTAGACCTGTACTGGGTGATGCCAGATGGGAAAGCTATCCATGATGACAGAGAATTCATTGGAAAGTCAAATATGAGATGTCAGATGTAGGAGTCATGCTTTTTAGTACACTGTATGCTGTGTGTGATAATACTTTTGATTTTTGTATTATTTGTCTTTAATTGTTCAGTGCACTCATTACAATAAAGAATTAATTGATTCATTAATGGGTCTGGATTGTGTAATATAATCTAAATGTGTTGCACTCCAGTAATATATTTTTAATACCTTCTTTACAGACTCAAGCAACTGCAAAGGGGTTGTCATTTATCAAGTTACACAGTCTGCATTATTCGCAGTGATGATCAGAACTGCCTGATCTTCTGCATTCATTATGTAGTCATGGTTGCATACTGCATAGTGTATATTACTGGCATGCTATCTTCTCTACAAGATCTGATTATTTTATTCATTTATTTAACATTTGTTTACTGAGAAAGCCCAACTTGGAACAAGGAAATTTTTAGAGGAGGTCTAGAGAGAAATGCTCCAGAAGTATGTTTTTGTAATGTGGCCAGGCCAGAGCACCTTGAGGAAACCCACATGCACACAGGGAGGACATGTAGATTCCACACAGAAGGCACCCCAGCTGAGAATCAAACCAAGAACCTCTTGCTGGCAGGTGACAATGCAAACCACTGCACCACTGTGCCATGATTATAAAGGATTTCAGCATTTAGTAAAAAACGTTTACTATAGCAGTTAGTGCAGAAGACTAAAGCTTTATCTTGTTAATGAGATGCTTCCTGTGGCAGTGGTGCAGGGTTCAAATCTATACCCCTTCAATTACCTAATGTGTGACACTGAGCAAGTCGCTTAACCAGACAGTGCTTTGGAAAAATTGGAAATTTGGGATAGGTTCCTTAATGGTCTCCAAGACTATATGTCTAGTAATTATTAACCTATTGTCATTTGCCAGTGCTTTCCTATTGTATTGCTGATTTAGCTCAGGAAATGTTATGGGAATATCATCAGCAAACCTGTTTTTTTTTTTTAATGTAACATATGCAACTTGTTCTTCAAGGGCAGCAGACAATGCATTTGCACATGGGACACTGAAATGCAAAGTTATTTGCCAGCAGTAAGCTTTGCATTAGTAGCAGCTCTCTATAATCTGGAATTATTCAGATGACTATTAGTTCTGCAGAGGTTGTGCATATTGACTGATATTAGTGGATGATAATGACAGCAATCTGAGTGGCCTTTTTATGGTTGAAATATTCTGAAATTGATAGTTCTGCCATTATTAGTTCATATCTACTACTTAATAAAAAAAGTTCAAAACTACAAATTTAAAATAGTTTAACAACTGATGCTGTATTAAACAAGGACTATAATTTAATACAATAAGAAAGGTGAATCAAAGAATACATGTGTTTATGCGTAGTCTTAAAAATGTGTACAGGATGCCCATGGTTTGAAAATAGCTTGGGCCCAAGGTATACATAATTTGCCTCTGTCAGATGCATTTTCAATGAATATTAATTTCAAAGGCAGGTAAGGTTACTATTGTTCATGCTAAGTCTGTTTTCAATGTTAGACTGTTTTATTTTGTTTCATTTAGCAAAAAGCCATCAGTTTTTGTACTATAAAATTTGAAATAATTTTGTTTAATTAAATCCAAATATCTACTCATTGTAAAAGAAAAGTAGATAATAGTATGCACACTGCCAGGCTTGAAAAGTATTTATGGTAATAGGGAAGAGAAAACCAAGTAATGGGACACTGGTATGGCTGCAGCCTATTGGCAGAGTGTGGGGTGGTCCATTACCCTGCCAAGAGCACCATTTAACAATGATTTAGCTCTAGTTGCTTTCCAACATGTTAGGTCAGATCATAAAGCTGCTGGCTTGAAATCAAACTAAAGCCTATCACCCAATTCTAGCACATGTGGAAATTATTCCAAATCAAACCACTGTCTACAGAGTGATGCTCTGGCAAACTCTCAAGTCCCCTCAAACCATGTCACCACTGTTGCCAATTTGGAATTGTTCACAGAAACCCTGAATCATTGTGTTGATAACTGCATTTAGGCAGCTGTACCAACCCAAAATAAGCACAGGACTTACTCAAAGAATAAACCACTCTGGAGGAATCCCAATATCGAAACCTTATATAACCCTCATCAAAGAAAATAAACAACTCACAAGTCATAACAAATAGAACAAAGAAAATCATGGTAAAGATAGTCTTATGGGAAAAGGACACTAAAAAGCCACATTCAGCTATGTACGCAACCCTAAAGGTAACACACAATAGTTTCATGAACTAATTGTAAACAAATACCTCCTAATAGATTGGAAAGGCTCACCCAGACACTGCCACAGCTTGCCATGAGGGAAAGGTTAGTTTGCTTTTTATTTCTTGTATTTTATATTACTTTATTGCCTTTTTCTATTTTGTATACTCTGATTTGTTTTCTTTACACTGTGTTTTACTTGTATTCTGCATTTAGCCGCAGATTAAAACTTGAAAAGAGATCACAGTTCTGTCTGTTGTGAGTCCAACAGAAATTAGAATAGGTCAATTAAGGAGTCACACATAAGTTAGAACAGGTCAGTTAAGGTTAATCATCTGTGAACTGAGGTGGTGGAGCTAGGAATAAAACGTTCTTCTTAAGTGGAAAATAAAACATTACAGAGCTTTACTGGAAAGGCTCATCCAGCCTCTACCACAGTTTCTTGTGAAGGAATGTTTAGTTTGCTTTTTTATTTCTTGTATTTTGTATTACTTTATTGCCTTTTCTATTTTGCATACTGTGACTTGTTTTCTTTACACTGTGTTTTACTTGCATTCTGCTTCTACATGCATATTAATACTTGAAAAAGACCACAGCTCTGTGTCTTGTGAGCCCAACAGAAATTAAAACAAGTCAGTTAAGGAGTCTCACATAAGTTAGAACAGGTCAGTACAGGTTAATCATCTGTGAACTGAGGGGTGGAGCTAGAAACTAAACCTTCTATTTAAGGGGTAGAATAAAACATTTCAGAGCTTTACTGGATATGCTCAACCAGACTCTACCAGAGCTTGCTGTGAGGAAAATGTTAATTTGTTTTTATTTCTTGTAATTTATATTACCTTATTGCCTTTTTTTCTATGTTGTATACAGTGATTTGTTTTCTTTACACTGTGTTTACTTGTATTCTGCTTTTAACGGCATATTAATACTTGAAAGGAGACCTGTAGTGAGAGCAGGGGACAGGAGGAGGAGACCCTGGAGAGATGGAGATATGTTCTAGAGAGAAGAGGAATGAAGGTCAGCAGGACTAAGACTGAATATATATGTGTGAATGAGAGGGAGAATAGATGAATGGTGAGAATGCAAGGAGTAGAGGTGGTGAAGGTGGATGAGTTTAAATACTTGGGATCAATAGTTCAGAGTAATGGTAAGTGTGAAAGAGAGGTGATGAAGAGAGTACAGGCAGGATGGGGTGGGTGGAGAAGAGTGTCAGGAGTGATTTGGGACAGACGAGTACCAGTAAGAGTGAAAGGGAAGATCTACAAGAAGGTATTGAGACCAGCTATATTATATGGGTTGGAGACAGTGGCATTGACAAAAAGGCAGGAGTTAGAACTGGATGTGGCAGAGTTAAAGATGTTAAGATTTGCCCTGGCTGTGATGAGGGTGGACAGGATTAGGAATAAGTATATTAGAGGGTCAGCCCAGGTTGGAAGGTTTGGAGACAAAGCCAGAGAGGTAAGATTACATTGGTTTGGACATGTGCTGAGCAGGGATGCTGAGTATATTGGGAAAAAGATGCTAAGGATGAAGCTACCAGGTAACAGGAAAAGAGGAAGGCCTAAGATAAGGTTTATGGATGCGGTGAGAGAGGACATGCAGGTGGTTGGTATGACAGAGCAAGATGCAGAGGACAGGAAGAAATGGAAAGAGATGATCTACTGTGGCAACCTCTAATGGGAACAGTTGAAAGAAGATGATGAATACTTGAAAGGAGACCATGGCTCTGTCTATTGGGAGTCAGACAGAAATTAGAACAGGTCAATTAAGGAGTCACAGATAAGTTAGAATAGGTCAATACAGGAGAATCATCTGGGAACTGCGGGGGTGGAGCTAGAAACTAAACATTGTACTTAAGGGGTAGAATAGAACATTTCAGAGCTTTACTGAAAAGGGTAACGCAGACTCTGCCAGAGCTTGCTGTGAGAGAAAGGTTAGTTTGCATTTTATTTCTTGTATTTTCTATTACTTTATTGCCTTTTTCTACTTTATATATTGTGATTTGTTTTCTTTACACTGTGTTTTGCTTGTATTCTGCTTTTAACTACAGATTAAAACTTGAAAAGAGACCACAGCTCTGTCTCTTGTGAGTCAGGCAGAAATTAGAACAGGTCAATTAAGGACTCGTACATAAGTTAGAACAGGTCATTTAAGATTAATCATCTGTGAACTGAAAAGGTGTAGCTAGGAACTAACCCTTCTTTTTAAGGGGTAAAATTAAACATTTCAGAGCTTTACTGGAAATGCTCACCCAAACTCTGCCAGAGCTTGCTGTGAGGGAAAGGTTAGTTTGCTTTTTCTTTCTTATATTTTGGATTACTTTATTGCCTTTTTCTATTTTGCATACTGTGATTTGTTTTCTTTACATATTGTTTTACTTGTATTCTGCTTTTAACTGCATATAAAAACTTGAAAAGAGATCACAGCTCTGTATTTTGTGAGTCCAACAAAATTAGAACAGGTCAATCTAGAAGTCACATATAAGTTAGAACAGGTTGGTTAAGGTTAATCATCTGTGAACTGAGGAGGTGGAGCTAGGAACCAAACTTTCTTTTTAAGGAGTAAAATAAAACATTTCAGAGCATTACTGGAAAGGCTTACCCAGACACTGCCAGAGCTTTCTGAGAGGGAAAGGTTAGTTTGCTTTTTGTTTCTGGTATTTTGCATTACTTTATTGCCTTTTTCTATTTTGTGTACTGTGATTTGTTTTCTTTACACTGCGTTTTACTTTTATTCTGCTTTTAAGTGCATATTAGAACTTGAAATGAGACCAGACCATAGCTCTGTCTCTTGTGAGTCCAACAGAAATTAGAACATGTCAATTATGGAGTCATACTTAAGTTAGAAAAGGTCAGTTAAGGTTAATCAACTATGAACTGAGGGGGTGGAGCTAGAAAATAAACATTTTATTTAAGGGGTAGAATAAAAAAAATCAGATCTTTACTGGAAAGGGTAACCCAGACTCTGCCAGAGCTTGCTGTGAGGGAAAGGTAAGTTTGGGTTTTATTTCTTGTATTTTATATTACTTTATTGCCTTTTTCTATTTTGTATACTGTGATTTGTTTTCTTTACATTGTGTTTAACTTGCATTCTGCTTGTAACCTCATATTAAAACTTGAAAAGAGACCACACTGTCTCTTGTGAGTTAGACAGAAATGCGAACAGGTCAATTAAAGAGTCATACATAAGTTAGAACATGTCATTTAAGATTAATCATCTGTGAACTGAGGGGGTGTAGCTAGGAATTAAACCTTCTTTTAAGGGGTAAAATAACATATTTCAGAGCTTTACTGGAAATGCTCACCCAGACTCTGCAAGAGCTTGATGTCAGGGAAAGGTTAGTTTTTTTTTTTCTTTCTTGTCTTTTGTATTACTTTATTGGCTTTTTCTATTTTGCATACTATGATTTGTTTTCTTTACACTCTGTTTTACTTCTATTATGCTTTTAACTGTATATTAAAGCTTGTAAAGAGACCACAACTCTGTCTCTTGTGAGTCTGACAGAAATTAGAACAGGTCAATTAAGGAGTCACACATAAGTTAGAACAGGTAATTTAAGATTAATCATCTGTGAACTGAGGGTGTTTATCTTGCAAATAAACTGTCTTTTTAAGGGGTAAAATAAAATATTTCAGAGCTTTACTGGAAAGGCTCACTCAGACTCTGCCAGAGCTTGCTGTGAGGGAAAGGCTAGTTTTTTTTTTATTTCTTGTATTTTGTATTACATTATTGCCTTTTTTAGTTTGTATACTGTGATTTGTTTTCTTTACATTGTGCTTTACTTGTATTCTGCTTTTAGCTGCATATTAAAACTTGAAAAGAGACAGCTCTTTCTCTTGTTATTCTGACAAAAATTAGAACAGGTCAATTACTGAGTCACATATAAGTTAGACCAGGTCAGTTAAGGTTAATCATCTTTGAACTGAGGGGTGGAGCTAGGGACTAAACCCTGTATTTAAGTGGTAAGATAAAACATTTCAGAGCTTTATTGGAAAGGCACACCCAGAAACTGCAAGAGCTTGTTTTTAGGGAAATGTTAGTTTGCTTTTAATGTATTGCATTTTGTATTACTTTATTGACTTTTTCTATTTTGTATACTGTGATTTGTTTTCTTTACACTGTGTTTAACTTCCATTCTGCTTTTAACTGCACATTAAACTTGAGAAGATAGCACAACTCTGTCTCTTGTGAGTCAGACAGAAATTAGAACAGGTCAATTAAGGAGTTGCACATAAGGTAGAACACATAATTTAAGGTTAATCATCTGTGAACTCCGGGGCTGGCGCTAGGAACTAAACTTTCTTTTTAAGGGGTAAAATAAAACTTTTCACAGCTTTACTGGAAAGGCTCACCCAGACTCTACTGGAGCTTGCTGTGAGGGAAAGATTAGTTTCCTCTTTCTTGCTTACATTTTGTACTACTTTATTGCCTTTTTCTATTTTGCATACTGTGATTTGTTTTCTTTACACTGTGTTTTACTTGTATTCTGCTTTTAACTGGATATTAAAACTTGAGAAGAGACCACTGCTGTGTCTCTTGTGAGTTAGACAGAAATTAGAACTTGTCAATTAAGAAGTCACACATATGTTAGACGAGGTCAGTACAGGATAATCATCTGTGACCTGAGGGGGCAGAGCTAGCGACTAAACCTTCTATTCAAGGGGGTAAGACAAAACATATTAAAACTTGAAAAGAGACCACAGCTCTGTCTCTTGTGTGTCTGACAGAAATTAGAACAGGTCAGTTAAGGAGTCAGAAATAAGTTAGAACAGGTCATTTAAGTTATCATCTGTGAACTGAGTGGGTGGAGCTAGGAACTATACCATCTTTTTAAGGGGTAAAATAAAACATTTCAGAGCTTTACTGGAAGTGCTCACCCATATTCTGCCAGAGCTTGCTGTGAGGGAAAGGTTAGTTTGCTTTTTCATTATTGTATTTTGCATTACTTTATTGCTTTTTTTTCTGTTTTGCATACTGCAATTGGTTTTATTTCCACTGTGTTTTACTTTTATTTTGCTTTTAACTGCATGTTAAAACTTGAAAAGAGACCACAGCTCTGTCTCTTGTGAGTCCAACAGAAATTATAACAGGTCAATTATGGAGTCACATTTAGTTCACTTATAAGTTAGAACAGGTCAGTTAAGGTTAATAATCTGTGAACTGAGGGGTGGAGCTAGGCACTACACCTTCTATTTAACAGGTAAGATACAACATTTCAGAGCTTTACTGGAAAGACTCACACAGAAACTGCCAGAGCTTGGTGTGAGGGAAAGGTTAGTTTGCTTTTTTATTTCTTTTATTTTGTATTACCTTAGTGCCTTTTTCTATTTTGTATACTGTGATTTGTTTTCTTTATTCTGTGTTTTACTTGTATTTTGCTTTTAACTGCATATTAAATCTTGAGAAGAGACCACTGCTCTGTCTATTGTGAGTCCAACAGAAATTAGAATAGGTCAATTAAGGAGTCACACTTAAGTTAGAACAGATCAGTTAAGATTAATCATCTGGTAACTGAGGGGCTGGAGCTAAGAACTAAACCTTGTTTTTAAGTGTTAAAATAAAACATTTCAGAGGTTTACTGGAGAGGTTCACCCATACTCTGCCACAATTTGCTGTGAGGGAAAGCTTAGTTTGCTTTTTATTTCTTGTATTTTGTATTACTTTATTGCCTTTTTCTATTGTTGTATACTGTGATTTGTTTCTTTACACTGTGTTTACCTGTATTCTGCTTTTAACTCCATATTAACACTTGAAATGAGACCACAACTCTGTCTCTTATGAGTCCTATAGAAATTAGAACAGTTCAATTAAGGATCACACACACGTTAGAACAAGTCATTTAACATTAATCGGCTGTGAACTGAAAAGGCGGAGCTAGGAGCTAAATCATCTTTTTCAGGGGTAAAATAAAAGATTTCAGAGCTTGACTGGAAAGGGTCACCCATACTCTGCCGGAGCTTGCTGTGAGGAAAAGGTTAGTTTGCTCTCTCTTTCTTATAGTTTGTATTACTTTATTGCCTTTTTCTATTTTGCATACTGTGATTTATTTTTGTTTATGCTGTGTTTTGCTTGCATTCTGCTTTTAACTGCATATTAAAACTTGAAAAGAGACAGTTCTGTTTCTTGTTAGTTAAACAGCAACTAGAACAGGTCAGTTAATGAGTCACACATAAGTTAGAACAGATCAGTTAAGGTTAATCATCTTTGAACTGAGGGGGTTGAGCTTGGGACTAAACCTTCTATTTAAGGGTAAAATAAAACATTTCAGAGCTTTTCTGGAAATGCTCACCCAGACTCTGCCAGAGCTTGCTGTGAGGAAAACATTAGTTTGCTTTTTATTTCTTGTGTTTTGTATTACTTTATTGCCTTTTTCTATTTTGTATACTGTGATTTACTTGTATTCTGCTTTTAACTGCATATTAAAACTTGAAATGAGACCAATGCTCTGTCTCTTGTGAGTCAGACTGAATTTGCCCCCCTCCCATTATTAGTGTGTTCTTAAACAACAGAGTCCTTCTAGTTGCCTGCCCCTTATGTTAATTTGACCATATATTTAATTTCCTTTTTCCTTTTACTGGATGGTGTGAGTAAGCACAAAATTATCATTTTGTGAAATCACTCCTCTTCAACTATTTAAATTTATTGGCCATCCTACTGTATTCCATAGCAGTAGAATGCAAAGGGGCCCATCCCTTTCAATCTATCTTGCTCTTATAAAAATAGTGGCTCTCCACTAAAACTTAACTTTTTAGACAGCTAAAACTTCTTAAGTTACCCACTTTCATATCTATCTGCAGTCTTTAGCATAAAACCATGTTTTTACCTTACCTTTAAGCATCTTTTGCAAGACCACCAGTTATTGGAGAGCCCACATTCTGCCTCTCAGTAGTCATCTTGGAATTAGTGCTTCTGTTTTCTACTGTTGAGAGAAGGAGAACAGTGACATTATTTCCTGGACACTGCTGATTACCAGAAAGCCTATTAACTGATTTATAGGTGACAGTTTGAAATATTTGCTTATATTCTGATCCTGGTGAGAGCAGGAGCAGAGTGCATTGATTCCTGACTGTTTATGGTTGGAAAGTGAGTGCCTGTGCTTAACATATCTGATTGGTCTGGTTGCTATTCAAGGCATCTACCAGAAAAAGGCTACAAGTCTACAGCCCCTTGCATCATCTGGGACAAGACTGTAGATCACCAAACAGGCTGTGGCCTACTTCACTTCTTGGGATTGGTGCTAACATTTTGCTTCTGGTCAGAGAAGAAGCAAAGGAGCATTGTATTTCATCATTCTTGACAAGCTAATTCTTTGTTTTCAGTAAGTACTGCTTGATTTGTTACTAACTTCAGAATATATGCCTAAATACCTCATCCTTAAATTTTCAGGATCAATTTATTGGTTTCCCCTCAACTGCTTGGCAGTGCACTGTACAGATGGTAAGTTGCTTATGAGCGATTAGGATTCACCACATTATGAATGCACTCAGGTCATTGGACCACACTTACCAATAGGATTCAGTCATAGTCCACGGGCGAGTAAATGACCTGAGACATACCTCCGTAGACTATATGAAGAGAGACATTGTAGAGCTCTTGGAATATATGGATCAGGTTGGTATGAGCCTAATAGTAACCAAGGGTAGATGTCAGTGAATAATAACAACTAGAACTAAAAGCGTAATTCAGTGAAATCAACCAAATGGAGAACGAGCTGAAGTGGAATGTTTATTCACTCCACAATGGTAACAAATGTTGCGTGATTAATGCTATGAATTACAAATTGCTTTTTTGTAAAAAACTTCATCAGATACACACACTTGAATGTCCTACACATGTTTAAATAATAAACTTGTGATGAAAGAACAGATCACTATTGGTGAAACAATTAATTAATTACATAGGGACCAATAGAAGTGACTTGAACTGTTTTAAAAAAAAAACTCAAAACTTATTAAAATCCATGAATGAATATTAACTAGACATACAATAAAAAACCTTAAATGTGCTCTAAACTTAAAAATGTATACAATTGGTTAAACAATCTTTCACATACAAAGAATTGATTTAAATAAAATAAAAATAAGTAAAATACAAACGTCAGTGACGTGACATGTTAATTGCTGCCCTCTAGGGGTATAAAACCTAATTACAATTTGGCAGCTGTTAATTTCAATACAGGCAAAATGGAAAGTATTAAACATTCAACTTCGGCTCGTTCTCCATTTGGTTGTTTTCAGTGAATTACGCTTTTGGTTCTGGTATGAGCCTAACATTGAGCAGCATTTTACCTTCTCCAGGGATGAGGCCACATGATGAACAAAAGATGATGAATTTTAATAATTGGGTTAGTTTCTAGTGCCATTCTAAGGGGGTGCAATATTTGTTAGCATGGAAGGAGATGGTCAACAGACCAGGCTGCTTTGCCAGGGATGGTCTGTACCTCTCCCCTCTAGGCTTTTGAATATGAGCTAAAGCATTGTCTTTCCCCATAGTGCCTTTTTTAGGCAATGCCAAACTGAAAGTATTTCTGACATACCAAATCAAAACCAAGAAAATCTAAAGGTATTACTGCTCAGTGCTAGGACCCTAAAAAAAATACTCCACTCCCTAGTAGCTCCTTGTGTTCACTCCTTCATTCCATCTACAGCTTTTGGTTTGAGTTTCATTTTCCAGTTTGATGTGTATTTATACCATTTTGTATTCCCTAGAAGCTCTGTTTACCCTAGAGAATGATGATGTCTATGCAGTCACTGAGATGTGGTTTAAATCTGTGGATAGCCCACCAACAAAAGCAAGATTATAATGCTTTCCGCACATTTAGACCAGCAACTTCACATGTAGGGACTAAAGGCGGAGGTAACTCTATTTACAACAAAAATAAATATATCTCAAGGCTGGTCAAACAGGATAATCTTCTTGAGTTGCTCCATGTTCGAAATCGCCATAGGTAAAATCCAATACCACTTCCTTTCAAGCTATACGTCCCCTCTGACCCAAGATACCCATACTATGTATTTAAATATATTAGACACACTAACCATCTTACCATACTTTTGGGTGACTTTAATTAACCCACTATTAACTGGGAATCCTATATGACAACAAATGCGCATGCACAGAGATTCCTGGATTTTGTAAACTTAAACTCCCTGGACCAGATAGTCAATAGACCAACCAGGGGAAGAACCATACTGGATCTAGTCCTTACTAATATGGGAGACTGCTGCACACACCCTACTGTAATGCCTTCCCTGGAAAAGTCAAACCACAGAATGGTCTCCTTTGAAGAAAAATAAAACCTGGACTCCCAGCTAAACTAGGAATATTCAGGAACTATTCTAAGGTTAACCTCCTTCTATTGAGTGAGAACCTGGCAAAATTTCAAGCCCCCATAAACCCTAAGAACACTTCTGCTGATGCAGAACTCTTCACAGAAACCCTGTACAAGCATGTTAATAGCTGCACAGAGTCAGCAGTATGAATCCACCAGGAATAAGTACAGAACTAACTCAAAAAACAAGCCAACCAGTTGGAATCACAAAATCAATCAGATGTTTAACAGGAGAAAAAAAATCATGGCAAAAATTAGGAGGTGCTGCACCCAGCAGGATAAAAGCACTCTCATCAAACTAAACAAATAACTCAGAGGACAAATAAAGCCTACCAAAGCCAAATTGAGGTAAGTTTGGCTTCCCAGGCCAATGGAAACCACAAAACATTCTTTAGCTTTGTCCACAACCTCAAAGGCAATACACAGTGGTGTGCAGAGCCCTTTCTAAATGGAGCCACTTATACTGAGCCAGAAGATATAGCAACCCTTCTGGCAGATAAATTCAGCTCCAATTTTACTCCTCTCTCTCCCCCTCAACCTTCCTTCAGGAAATATCATCAAATATAACTCCCACTACTAGCACTAGGGATCAGGTGCTTAATGTTTTTTTTAAGACCATGAACACTGCATCAATGGGGCCAGACAATATCCCAGGATGCCTTCTAAATAGGATGAAACATGACCTATCAGGGTCTCTGGAATTACTATTTAACATTAGCCTCCAAACAGGCTTTGTGCCTCATGAATGGAGAAAGACAACAGTCATCCCTCTGCACAAAGGCGGGCTATCTACAGAGCTTGGAAACTACAGTTCCATATGTTTCACTAGTCTTATACGTAAAGCCATAGAAAGAATTCTCATGGAGATGATCAATAGAGATATAGTAAACCTCCAGACACTTGACCCAACCCAGTTTGGTTTCATGAAGGGCAGATCATGCCTACTCAACCTGGTGGACTTCTTTGAGAAGGTCACCAAAGCAATGGATGAGGCCAAAATCATTCACTCTGCCTACCTTGACCTGGCCAAAACATTTGACACAATACCCTACTCGGACATTGCTGACAAACTCAGGAGGTTAGGTACAAACCCATATATCACCCAGTGGATAGCCAATTAGCTCACAGACAGGACCCAGAAAGTTAGAACTGGGGAGTCCATCTCTACAAAGAGGCCAGTCACAAGTGGAGTCCCTCAGGGATCAGTCTTTAGACCACTCCTTTTTGGAATTTACTTCTCAGAAGTCAAGGCTAATGTCAATGATCTCTGGCTGACTAAATTTACAGATGACTGAAAATTAGGAGCTGTCATTGAATCTCACATTGACACAAATGTTCTCTGGAAGGGGCTGACACAGACAAACAACTGGTGTCAGAGCATGGACTAAAACTAAATGCCAAGAAATGCATAATAGTATCCTTTGGGAAGTCATCCATTCCTGGTAACTATCATATTGACAACACACTCCTTAGAGTTGACCCAGTAGTCAGGAATGTAGGGAGACACATAGATAGTAATCTAGCCTTTGATCATCATGTGTCTACAGTGGTGAGGAAATCATTCTATGTTGGGCAACTTATAAACAAAGGTATGGCATTTAAGTCCAAGGAAGTCATTGTTCCACTGTATTCGGCATTCGGCAGACCTGTCATTGAGTACAGTGCCCTCTTTGGCATGTACCTAACCAGGCATAGCCAACAAATGGAATGTCCACAGATGTTCCTTAGTAAAAGAATACAGGGCATAAGTAATATGTACTATGCAGACCACCTCAAGGCACTATCCCTATATTCTGTCTCCTACAGGCTTTGAGAGGAGATCAGTGCCTGGCATACTGGGCATTGTCAGACCCAACTCTGATGGACTTCTTGCATATCCAAAAAACAAAATGTACCAGAATTGCCTGTTCTAAGGACTTAAACCTTGCCTGTGATATAAATGGGACCTGCTGGAGAGATAATTATATATCCCAGAGACTACCCCGTCTATGGAACAGCCTTCCCATCCATGTGAAACAGAGTTCCTACCTAACACAATTCAAGTGCATTTTGGAAAACTGGATGGGAAACCAGAAATTCAGCTCTGATTTGGCATCTATGCCTCTAGTGCAAACAGGTAACCTGTAAATGGTTCATCTCCCAGGCCTGTGTTTACACTTATCAAGAGTATCAGAACTTGTCAGAGATTTTGGATGCATGGCTAGGCTTAAAAAGGTCCTTGTGGTTGTTAGCCTAGTCAACACCTATGAACCTGTGAATCATTTATCATAACTTGCCCAGGTATCATTATCAATCAGAGCCTCAATGGCCATTCCAGAGTACAAAAAAATTCATCTATGAGCCTTGATAATAGCCTGTGGTGCTTCTTGAATAGCATGTAGCATGGCCTATCTGGCCCTTTAGGAACACAGTTCTATCTTAGCCTTCAAAATGGCTTCTTTCCTACCAAATGGAGGACTGCAACAGTGATTTTTCTGTAAAATGGTGGGTCATCTACTGATCCAGATGATTACAGATTTATAAGTCTGACTAGTTGCATATGTAAGGTCATGGAAAGAATTTTTATGGATGTTATAAATTACAACATATGAAATCTTCAGACACTGAAGGGTTAAATGTAAGATACTATCATATCATTTACTGTCTGGGTGGTCAGAGTCTCTTGATACAGTCGTTTAACTGCTTGCTACAGTGGGCTTATATGCATTTGAGAAGTTGGCCAGGCTGATGATTCACTCCTTCTCCATCAGAGCCTCAACCACCTGCTAAAGTGTGGTTGGTCAACATATGACATGACATTGGTGTTTGCATGAGAGGGGTTTTCACCACTCCATGGTGAACCACTACATCCCTATTTTCAGATTACTCACAGCCAGAATGAACAGAAGCAGTGTATAAGATACCTGGCCTCCCCATTTTCCCCTTATTCATAACATGGACCTATAGAGTAAAGATGCAATGGGAAAATTTTCATAATTGTAACATGTCATTGAAAGGCACTCAACTCTCACACACACAATCATACACTCCTTATTTTGCAAGAAGCTATTCCTGCATCCTGTCGTATGTCATCCTGTCTAAAATTGTCACCTTGGGATCTGACAGTATAGAGTATGAATGCAAATTTAAGGTTTTGAAGCAGTTAAAAAAGTAAATATGTACATACATACATAAGAAACTTACAGTTAGTTCCTGGAAGTTCACTTTATACTTCAGCGACCTACTCCTACAGTTTTTCAGGCAAAAAATGTCTCAAGTTATTGTACCAGTGTCTGCGTTGTGGTAGAGACCCCCAGATATGTTCAGCCTTAGTACTCATGAGCGACTAGGACATACCAGACATCTACCTTTTTGGAATTTCCATCTTACTGGCTCAGATGTTGCTGATTGAAATATGAGTGAAAGTGACAAAGAAATATGGTCTTCTCTTTCACACACCATGTAGCACTTCTATGTTACAAGTGCTACCAGACATCTCTGCTTCACAGGATGTTAAACACCAAATTGTATACCAAACTGGCAGCAGCTTGCATATGTATGCATGGCAGCTTCAAATGTCATGCAAGTAATTCACTGCTCACGTGTGTGTGTGTGTGTGTGTGTGTGTGTGTGTGTGAGTGTGTGTGTGTGTGTGTGTGTGTGTGTGTGCGTGTGTGTGCACATGCATGCATGCATGCCTACATGTGCGTGTGTGTGAGTGCATGTGCTTGCATGCGTGCCTGTGTGTTTGTATGTGTGTATGCACGTGTGTGTGCATATGTGTGTGTGCGCATGTGTATCTGTATGGACATGTGTGTGTGTGTGCGCATGCACACGCGTGTGTGTGTGTGTGTGTGTGTGTGTGTGTGTGTGTGTGTGTGTGTGTATGCGCATGTGGGCATGTGTGTGTGCATGTGTGTGTCTGTATGCACGTGTGTGTGTGTGCGTGTGTGTGTGTGTGTGTGTGTGTGTGTGTGCGTGTGTGCGTGTGTGTGTGTATGTGTGTGCATGTGCATATATGCGTGTGTGCATGTGTGCATGAGTGTGTGTCTGTGTGTGTATGCGTGTGTGTGTGTGTGTGTGTGTGTGTGTGCGTGTGTGTGTGTGTCTAACTCTTGCACCAGCCTTGTAAATTCGAGGATGTAATAAGGGCTTTGTAAATATGTGGCACATTATGTGATAAAGTGGAATTAAATAATTTGGTCATTTATAACAGGAGGTCTCCTGTATATATATATATATATATATATATATATATATATATATATATATATATATATATATATATATATATATATATATAGCTTGGATAAAGAGTTTAAATTTACAAAGTGCAGCTCATAGTCACCGTTTTGATGACTTCTATTGTGTGACTTGTACAATGCTGTGAAGATGTGTTGTGAAAGCTTTTACAGCAGTAGATAAATGGGTTTAGTAGGTTAGTTGTATAGTTTCCATTTATATAGGAAGGCCAGAGGCGTAATAAAGCAGCTTCTAGAGGGTATATGTTCATGTTATTATAATAATCATAATGATTTATGTTGCTTGACCTATTTGCCTTTATGTTTAGTGACTAATGACAGTAATTAATATGTTGCTTTTGGGAGGCTATACTATGCCATGTCAGCAGACTATTTTACTGGCTATACTCTATCAAGAAATATTAAGTAGCATTGTAGCACTACATGTGTGTGTGTGTGTGTGTGTGTGTGTGTGTGTGTGTGTGTGTGTGTAAGCATGCAATGGTGGCATGCTGTGAATGTGCTGTTTTGAGGAATTGCCTTTGCCATGCTATATCAGCAAACTATTTTGCAAGGTATTCGCTTTCAAGACATGTATAGTATATAATACCATATGCAGTATTTAAGGCCTACAAAATGTAACTACACTGTTGGGAGATTTTTACATTGCCCTACTGTTTGACTAGGCCTATATGCAGTGAATAAGTGCCTTTGTGAAAGAGGTGCACTAGCTGTACCAGAAAGTCTGGAATAGCCTTTATAGATATTAAAAAGACATTTGAAAGTATAGGGTATGACTGCAAATTTAAAAATTTGAAGCAGGCTCTTGGATAGAATAAAAAAATTCATGGAATGAAAGCATTATATAAAAATCTGTGGTTTAAGGCAATGATTAATGATGGTTTGCCAAGAAAGATAAATGCGAAAAAAAAGTATGAGACAGAGTTGTTAAGGCTATCCTCTCTGTGCATGAATGAACACAGCTAAGCTAAAATTCATAGAGGCCACTTATGCTAATGCACAATGACTGTGAATAAACATAAGTAAATGAACTCATAATAAGATGTAAGTGAGAAATGGTGTAATCCAGCATACGCTAATGAAGCATTCTCTTGTCATTTGCGATTCCTAGTGAAATGTTCCCACTTTTCTTTCTCTGTCCACAGATATGCCCCCAGATTCATGAAGCTCGGCACAAGGCCGGTGTAAGGCCTGTGCCGGCCGTGTGGCATATAAATGGTGTAGTAGCACCATATACATATTAATGAAGGTGCGCCGCTACCACATCCACGTGCATAGGACACGTGCGCGAGTGCATGGGGCATTACTAAGCTGCGCCTGGAGGCATGTCAATGTCGGCTGGCAATGAGCAACCTAAACTGCTGAATATTATAGCCTGCCTGCAATAGTAATCACACCTATCAGTGTCATTGGATAATGAAACGTATGCAAAGCATGCAAGACAGTTCCCGGCCACACAAAATGGAGAACCAAACAGAAATGCACACAACATAATATGAGTTTCCGTCCATGGAACAAATGATATTTAAAATTGTGTGTCCGTAATGTACTGCACTGTCAGAAGTTATACCCAGTGGAAGTGAAGTGCATCATGTCAGCGCACCGCCAATACACACGTCTAGCCCCATGGGTATGGTCACCAGCAGTCCCACAGTGGTAGTGATAGTACACAGCAGGGCAGTTGTGGCTATATAACAACCGTAAAGAAACCTGACAGTCCAAATTGTATACCAAACACACACAAACATATGTATATTAAAATGTGCTATACACAGGAACAGGAACGTAACCGTCACATACACATAGGATGCTATATGCAGAACCGGGATATCCAAAAGTAGAACCCATGAATGCAAATGCAATACGCAACAACCCCTGTATAGCACATAATGTGCACCCATGTCCAAATATCCACCAAATCCAGCTACCAGCCTTGTGCATCCGTACACCTACACATAGCGAGTATTCCCCATATGTAGTAGGAAGTATCGTCCTAGGCAGTGTCCAGATTGCAAATATGTATCCCACGTTCGTAAACATCCCATCACAGGTACATAAATCCAAATGCCCGCGCGTTAATGTTACGGCAAAATGTGTGTACATCCCGTGTGGGATAAGTAACCTGTTGAAACCTCAGAGTTATTTACACGCCACGGTGTCCATTACTGTACACATCTGGACAAAACATGTATGTGTAGTCACGGTACTGTTCAGTTTCTACACAGACATGCAAATCATACTACGCAGGATGGAACAGCTGTCCACCATGCAGGTCACCCCACTAGGGTTGCCACCTGTTCAGATGGCCAAGGTGGGACATCCCTTGTAGAAATGTGAGAATTTGCAGGATAAAACATACCCCCGGCCAGTGCAAAGGACTGAATTACATGTGTATGCCAAGATAAAAGCTTTTGCCATAGCATTTGAATAGCTTATGCTATCCCAAATAATAGTTATGTGTACCAGATACAAAATACCTGTATCATGCAACTAGTACAGAAAATAAGAAATATATTATTGTCTTAAAATCACAGGACATTTGCCATGTCTTAGGTGTCGCAGGACACAACTGTCCAAAGTGGGACCCCCTGCAAAGAGGAACAAGTGGTAACCCTACTCCCCACTGAATTATCGACAGTATATATTCAACTCAATCACATACCGACACAACCTCTCAACCTATTACAGCAACAAAACCTGGACAAAGCCTAAAAGGATGGGTGGACAAATAGGGACAGATGTAATTACTGCTCTCACAAGCTTCGAAAGTTCACTGAATAATAGTATGTACATAAGTAGGAAATGTTGTGAAGGATGTGGGGTAGTCCCCAGTATTACAGAGGTCCGTACATATATACTGTAACAAACCGTCACATATGTTGACTGTACTACTGCATACCCGTAGTTAATTCATAGTTAAGTCATGTGCAAAATAATAACCCTCGTAAGAATGAATACAGGAAATAGTCAAATGTGAATGGGAACACCACTCACCGTGGATTATGTATCGTAACCACCCCCACCCATATTATGTATTGCCAACATCATAAGCTGCTGACAGGTGCCCAAACACCTGTGTCTGTAAACACAGATTAAATGTTTAAAATGGACAAACCCTGTCCATGTGCTTTGTCTGACATTTGAACATGGTCAGGGCAGTTCCGTTCACCAGGCGGACAAGCCTAAACCCAGATCACCACATGAACACCCTGACAATTAAAGACCTGTATGTGTCAGGACTATATGACTTTGGGTTCTGAATATCCCTGCAGTGATGAAATATGCAGCTTGGGTAAAGAGCAGTAGGGAATAGGGAATGTGTAACATGTAGTACCGCATTTTTCCCAGCAGGAGAATGGATGCCTGTGACGTAAGTGAAGTGGTGAGGCATATGTTAATGTAGCTATGTACTATGGGTATGCATATAAATGAGTCAGAACACCAAATGTATCATGGTTACAGCATCCGGCCAACGTGACAGGTGAGAAGAAAGACATCAGGACAAATGAGAAAACATGTACAAGTCACACGCATGTACTCCGACAATGTGAATGACAACGTATGCCCTGTAAATGTCAATGTGGAAGGTTAATAGACACAAAAGTAATGTGTCCCTCAGGGTGTCATGCAGTGTCACTGTAACAATGTCCAGTCCCCCAGACATGTACGTGAGCTCTGCCACTGACGGAAAGTGCAAATACTGGCGCACACATACGGTACATGATAGACCAATTAGTGTGGATAAGCAGCTGTTGGCCTGTGTGAGGAATACAACTGTCTGGGTGGGTGTGTCCTGCAATATAAATGTAATGGCATGTGGCCTGTGATGCCGCCATACAGTGTATGTATTGGTGTCAGAAAGTTAATATTTTGTATCAGACACATACTCTGCAACTGTACAGATTTACGCAGAATGTGCAGAGTTCTGCCTCATATGTTTGGTGTGTTCCACATAACAACAGTAACATTCTGGCACTTTCATGATAACTGAAGACATGAAATAATGACAAACATGTGAGTAAGACACCAAATCCGACAGAAAAGCCATACTAATGCAAAACCTATTATTGTGTCAACTATCTACGTTTGTAAGAGCAACATGTCAGTACTGCCCCTATGTGCCCCACTATCAGATAAGGCCTTGTCCAGCAACTTGTCTAGGAGGTGGAGTGGTATGAACAGAAACAGATACATGTGTGAAGAAACAGCAATATCGACTGCAAAATAACGAAGAAGGTATGAAATGCGCTGCAGTAGGACGTGCAGTACTGTCCGCAGGTATGTGCTGACATGTCAAATGACACAGCAGTCTACATGAAGAACCTATAGGGCTGTCACCATTACAAATGATGATAGTGGGACATACCCACAGCCATGCACACAACACAAATAGGCATACACACATCAAAACTAGGCCATGATACATGAAGCCTGCAGCTTGTACGAGTACAGTGAGAGTACAGCAAGGATAGATGTCTGCCAAGATATACAGCAAACGCCTGTAAGGGCGTGTAACACTGCCCGTAACATGGACGTTGCATGGACAATGTTGGGAGTTGCAACATACCCCATTGGTATGTGAAAGCTATGAAAATATGTGATACATGAAACAGTCAGCTGTCCATGCAAGAGCAGAGTTATGGGCAGAAAATAGATTATATATATATATATATATATATATATATATATATATATATATATATATATATATAGAGAGAGAGAGAGATACAGACATACACACACACACACACACACACACACACACACACATGTGGCAGGGCTGGTAATTGAACCTACACATGACTACCCTATCACACTACAGCATGATGCATTTACAGAACACACTACCGAGATTACTAAACACAGCAGACACAAAGGCATTCTACTAGGTGCGTGTCAACATCTGCAAAGACAAAGATGTCAGCAGGATACATCTGTGTTGTGAAGCGTCTAAAAGCATAACCTGAGTCCCCAGGTGGACAGGAGCTTGCACACACACACACACACACACACACACACACACACACACACATCTGGCAGGCCTGGGAATTGAACTTACACCTAACTACCCTATCACACTACAGCATGACACATTTACAGAATGCGCTACCAAGATTACTGAACACAGCACTCCCAGAGACATACTTCTAGATGGGTGACATCATCCGCAAAGGCAAAGACGCCGATAGGGAATGTATGTGTTGTGAGGCATTTAAAAGCATAACTGTGTCCCCAGGCAGCTGGAAACACACACCCACACACTTGGAAGGGCTGGGCGTTGAACATACACCTACCTACTCTAACACCCTACAGCATTACGCAAAACGTGCTACTGAGATTACTGAACACAGCACTCCCAGAGGCATACTTCTAGGTGGGTGACATCATCCGGAAAGGCAAAAAAGCCGATAGGGAATGTATGTGTTGTGAGGCATCTAAAAGCATTATTGTGTCCCCAGGCAGCTGGAAACACACACACACACACACACACACACACACACACACTTGGAAGGGCCGGGAGTTGAACACACACCTACCTACTCTAACACACTACAGCATTATGCATTTACAGAACATGCTACTGAGATTACTGAACACAGCACTCCCAGAGGCATACTTTTAGGTGGGTGACATCATCTGCAAAGGCAAAGACGCCGATAGGGAATGTATGTGTTGTGAGGCATCTAAAAGCATTACTGTGTCCCCAGGCAGTTGGAAACACACACACACACACACACACACACACACACACACTTGGAAGGGCCGGGAGTTGAATATACACCTACCTACTCTAACACACTACAGCATTACGCATTTACAGAACGCGCTGCCAAGATTACTGAACACAGCAATCCCAGAGGCATACCTCTAGGTAGGTGACATCATCCACAAAGGCAAAGACGCCGATAGGGAATGTATGTGTTGTGAGGCATCTAAAAGCATTACTGCGCCCCCAGGCAGCTGGAAACACACACACACACACACACACACACACACACACACACTTGGAAGGGCCAGGAGTTGAACATACACCTACCTACTCTAACACACTACAGCATTACGCATTTACAGAACGCGCTACCGAGATTACTGAACACAGCACTCCCAGAGGCATACTTCTAGGTGGGTGACATCATCCGCAAAGGCAAAGATGCCGATAGGGAATGTTTAGAGAGTGACCAGTCTGAAAGCATATTACCGTCCAAAGGTAGATGTACACAAACACGACAGTGCTGTCATTGGGCCAACTAAATATCTACGGAGCACAACAACACTGAATAGATACGGGATCCGCCACAGACAGTACACCCTTCGAGAGAGCAACAAGTGTGTTCAATGTAGGCATCCATCCTGACATTGAAACTGGACATCTTGTGCCTGGATGACCACCTGGATGACCACCATGGCTATACAGGATGTCAATGGCCATACCCACATGCTTAGTATCACACGTCTGTTTGTAATGTACTGTGTGTCCATCTACACAATGGCGTACTGTGCATGCTCACACACTTAGCTGTTACAAAGGGCCATCTTTCATGCACACGGAGTCTAATCACGGAGGGGTGCAGTGTGGAATGTACTCTGTGTCCATCTACACAATGGCATACTGGGCATGATCACACACTTAGCTGTTGCAAAGGGCCATCTTGCATGCACATGGAGTCTAATCACGGAGGGGCACAGTGTGGAATGTACTGTGTGTCCATCTACACAACGGCGTACTGGGCATGCTCACACACTTAGCTGTTGCAAAGGGCCATCTTGCATGCACACAGAGTCTAATCACGGAGGGGCGCAGTGTGGAATGTACTCTGTGTCCATCTACACAATGGCATACTGGGCATGATCACACACTTAGCTGTTGCAAAGGGCCATCTTGCATGCACATGGAGTCTAATCACGGAGGGGCACAGTGTGGAATGTACTGTGTGTCCATCTACACAATGGCGTACTGGGCATGCTCACACACTTAGCTGTTGCAAAGGGCCATCTTGCATGCACACAGAGTCTAATCACAGAGGGGCGCAGTGTGGAATGTACTGTGTGTCCATCTACACAACAGCGTACTGGGCATGCTCACACACTTAGCAGTTGCAAAGGGCAATCTTGCATGCAGATGGAGTGTACACACAGAAGGGCACAGTAAGGTATAACTGCCCTCACTCACAGGACGGTCACACATGCAGTGACCTGTACACACACAGCTGCCATCACAGCTGTCACAGGTGCAGGTCACACACGTACACACTGCAGTATACACTGTAGCTGTCAAGTCAGCACCATGTCGTTGGTGCAGCACTACACAGCCTTACGGTCCCACAACACCATGTGACACATGACCACTGGGCTGTACAGTGGTGTACACCAGCTGTGCAGAGTGCACACGTACCAACAGGGATCCAACAGGGGTTATGCATTGCAATGATGCCAGTATACATGAAGAGGTCAGCTCAAGACATACCATGGCCCTTACACAGCTGTGACACCTGACTGTTGCTGTACACCAATGAACACACATCTGGGTATGTCATACATGTGATTGTGTGGATGTGTGCATGGACTGCACACACAACACATACATACATGGCCTTTGATGTACCTTGTGCATAACACTGGCCTAATCAATGCTACACACACGAATTGAAGGTGGGCCCATGTCTGTTGAATGCTCACACTACAGGGGGTATCAGTGTTGACTGGGACACACACCCTTGTACTGGTCGCCTGTGACACCCGTGATATCATACCGCAGTCCATGTGTTATGTATGTCAACACACATGTCCAACAATAGCAATGCATACAAACATGGCAACAGGAGACACATGTGACATCTGTACTGTGCGTGCAGCAAACATGCATGTGCAGTGGCCGATGTCCGTAACATAGTTGCACCTACCTACGACATGCAGACGCAATGCAGACCCATCATTGACATCTGTATACGGTGACATGCAAACAACACATATAGAGGGATGTGTGTACATAACGTGTTGAACCACCTGTCTAGATATATGTGTGCAGGGGGTGGCTCACAGTTGTGTCACACACCATCCAATCATGCCATGTGCTAACTGTATGCTATGTCGCTGTTATGTCACGGTGCTGACATAATGCATACACAGCGGTCAGGTGTTAACAACTATATGTCATATGGCACCTGTAACACCTACAACCTCCCTGTGTATATAGCAGCACATTTGCCAGATATAGCGTTGGTACACATAATGCAATCAATACCGCTGCATGTCCATCAAACGTGTCATCATATGGCAGGTGTATCATTCCCAGCACTGCCATGTGTGTCCGAATGTGTGACCAGGGATGCCACATATCGTGGGGAATATGTCCCAGTTGCTACACATCCCTGTACACCATTGTAGAGAACTGTACATACGTCATTGTGGGAAGCATGACGTTCACCAGTGAGGTGCATCACACACATCGGCTGTCCGTATACACATGTGTGGTCATCACAGTGTGTGTGTGTCTGTATGTATGTCTGGTGCTTGGTGTGAGTGTGTATGCTAATATATGGTGGGAAATTATCACTGGCCCCACGTGTTGACTAACCCGTAATGGTGATGCATTGCACAACCCTGTTGAAGCCATAGGTCCCAGCCATACTGGCTACCTGTGCATGTCCCTTCTCTGTGACACATCCTGTGGGTGCAAAGTACTGTGAGGGTGATGACTACACAGGCAAGGGTCCCCAGCTGCACACTATGGGGTGTGCATTATAGTGGTGTACACCCTGTGACTGCAGCCATGTTCACGTACTGTTACAGGGTTCTACTGCTGCACAGTGTGGCCTCCGGCTACCAAGTGACACCTCACATTATCATTGGCCAGGCCGCTGTGTACAACCCCTGCACCATGTCACCATACCTGTAATGTGTCCTGCTATGTATGTCACGTCTCTGTCCAGTGTAGCCTATGGCACCGACCACATGCATCAGGTGCAGTATATGTGCGGACATCTGTGTCATGTTTGTGTGTCCAGTCAGGATGAGGGTACATGTAGCATGCTGATATTGCCAGATGTGCCTGTGTGTACTTCACAGTTACACGTGGGGGACTGAAAACACTGCTACCTGTAGGCACATGCAAGTGCACCATAGGAGGGGACCAGGGTATCACAACAAACATGGTGCTACAGATGTAACCAAGACACATATCATGAACACATCACAATGCATGCTGCACCTGCACTACATGGTGTGACTGGTGCATGTCGACAGTACACAACCTATGTCACATACACAACTCAGTATTCACACACAATCACTGCAACATACACATCCCTCACTATGCATACACAGGTATTACATACACCTCTCACTATGCTGTTCACCCTGTGCATCAGAATATTTGTGCATAACCCTGCACCGATGGTGTGGATGACAGGGATGCGGCACAAGCTTCATCATATGCACAGAGTGATATGTTTGCCAGGGGCATAGGCTGCACCAATGGATAACATCATGTGTGTGTAAGGGCCAGTGAGTTGACTGGACATGTCTGTGCAGAATGCATGTGGATGTTGTGGAGCCCTACAGTTGTGTTTGCTGTGTGCGTGTATGTGTGTACACAGTTCTGCCATTTGTGATGCCTACACGGGGTATAATTGACAGCCCCAGATTGTACAGTGCAGGTTGTACAGCTCACTGTGTCCGTCCAAGGCCATGTGACCTGTGCCTGCCTGGAGTTGCACGGGCACTACCAGGTGGAGGTACAGAGTGGCTACTGTCCGACGACACATGTCTGCTGGAACCGTGTCCCCACTGAGACCGTCCAGGGCCACGTCCACGTGGCCTGCTGTGTCCTGGTGTTGACAGTGCAGCAGCAGCTGCACTGCTACTGCTACTAGCACTATGGGAGCAGGCATGTGAGGTGGCATGCTCATGTCAACCTACACTAGGTGGTGTTGCTGGCCTACGTCCACGTGGCCTACACCTCACTCCTACCAGGTGTTCCAGCACAGGCAGCTCCCGCTTGAGGATTGCCATGCCTCGGTCAAGGATTCCAACCATTTCACCTAGTCGCCTATCCAGAACATTAGCAATCTGTTGTTGAGCATTTGCCAATGCCTGGATGTTGTCATTTAGGGTATGGATAGCAGCATTCTGCAGCCTCTGCCCTTCTCTGTTCTGCCATTCAGCACATGCCTGTGCCACCATTACAGTCTGGAACATGTGTCTGGTGATACCAGCTGCTGCACTCTGTCCTGCAGGCGCATGTCTGCCAGAGGTCCTCCTACGAGCAGCACCGGCTACATGCCTGTGTGGCACATCTACAGTCATTACACTGACACCATGGTGTGTAGGCACACCTTCTGTAGCCACCACACATTCCTGTTCCATGCCAACAGACGCTGACTGTCCTTCTTCTTTGGCCACCGGTGATGCGGTATGTGTTGGCAGCAGAACCGTGTGTGGGGAAGAGGCGGACATAGCTGGGATGGTAACCATTGGCACAGATTCAGCCCTTGACAACCCTGCCTGTACCTCATGCATATGTTTATCACTACTAGTATCTGTAGGGACACTAACATCAGATGGACCGCAGGAGGGTAACACACCTACATCACCTGTGAATGCAAAGAAATACTGTAAAGTACAATAGACACAGACACACACACAGACACACAAACACAGACACACACACACAGACACACACACACACACACACACACACACAGACACACACACACACACACACAGACACACACACACACACACACACACACACACACCATGCATGTGATTTGTCAGATGGCATGCATCATGCCTGCGATAGAGCAGAGGGCATGCAGCTCAGACATTAATAGTGTTAGTAAGCATACCTCCCTGGGGTGCACACTACAGCAAGCAGGTGTTATATCAGTAGCCATGCAGTTCACACAATCATGGTAGTATGCATGCATCCCCGTGATACACCATGTGGCCCAGAACAGGATAACAGTACACATGGCTGACGTGACCTTGACATGTAATTTGCTGACATGTGCATTAACATGCATACATGTTTGACACAATGGTGTCCTGACACATGTACAGCATCATAATGGGCTTCACATTGCAGTGTTGTGTGTATGCCCTACAGATAGAATGCATGTTTAGCAAATGTGCATGAGCACGGGAGGGTAGTGTGAGCCATCTACATTGCTATACAGTGTGAAGTACAGACACTGTGCCATTGCATGGCAACATGAGGCATGTATGTTGGTGTAGAATGCATAATATGTACACATTGCATAGCCATAACTGCAACACAGTCGTGATGTTCGACAGATCGTATATGGTAGACTTCAGTGAAACCTCCAGTAGCTGTGCACAGGCTTTTAGGTTGTCCACTGTACCACATCAACTGTATAATCAGTCAACTAAGGCTATAATTGGACCATGTGTGGACAATGTGCAACAGGGTGTATACACATCCCATGTACTGTGTGGCTACATGTCTCTGGCCATCCCCCATGGCCATGTGTGCACATGTGGTGGCCAGTTGTGTGTGATGGGCATCTTCTCCACATGTCTGTGTGGTCCCATATGACATACACTCATACATGTCAGATATGTCACATTCCACAGGTCTATGCAGACAACGGGTTGTATGTTTGGTATGTGGGGTATAGGTCATGTGATAGTGTGACAATATTGCAGACAGAACACTACATGTCTGGGACATGTCACGTGGCACATCACAATGTGTGCACCCGATGCAGGGGCATATGACACAATGGTGACACTTGTGGGCTGCCCATATCACAGCTCACTGTATGGTACTGTGTGCGTACCACACATGTTGTTCCAATGCATACTACATATGCCTCCATTGTAGAACACCTCCACCATTGTATGCACAGCTGACCACACATGTCGCAATGACAAGTACTGTGGTTTCAAGTCTGTGTATCATTACGTTTGAATATATTGCACATGGGTGGCGTGTGTGAATGCATGGTGGTGCGACATGCATATCGTGACTGGAACAAACATCAGGTGTGCAAGTGTTAACTGGCCACATGGCAAATAGATCTACACTGTAACATGCCTGATACTGATGACAGTCTCACCTGCAATGGACCCATGTCTGTGCGGCACGCCAGAGGTACCTGTATAGGGGTGACACACCAGTATGAACATTATCCATGACTGTATGACAGCCACAGGTTGCACTGTGCATGTGCACACATTCACCTGTGTAATAGCATATAGTATGCACATGTGTGCATACACAACGTAGCATACTGCAGTATGCAGCATGTGTGTCCATATACCTAGCATATGTTGCTACTTTACATTATGTGCAGTGACACATGCAACTACATGGGATATAATAGCCATATGTGCATTACTGACTTATCAGGCAACTCCAGGCTCATTGGTTGGGAGACACCCACCTCCACGATGGCAGCTAGTGTTTCTGGATGCTGTTCCCTGGGTGTCCCCAGACTGGCCAGTAGCTCCTCGGTGTGTGTGAGTGGGGGCTGGGTTGGTGGCCCACCACCTGTTCCACCTTGTTCCCTGGTGATTGCAGTGGCACACTGTTTTGCATATCGTATCAGGTCCGTGCAGTGTCTGCGCACCTGCTGGTAGGTGCGGTTACGGCCACCCACATCGTTCACCCTCCTGCGTAGATCCTGCCACAGGTCATCTTGCTGCTGGGCATGCTGTGGCACATGGCTGAACAACAAGTCATAGTTGTCATGGAGCTGTGGGATGAGGACATCATCCTCCTGGTGGGTGTATGCTGGGAGGCGTGTACGAGGCATTATCTGTAAAACATAATGATGGTGACAGGTCACAGTTTCAGTGATGTACAGAGATACTGCTGCACATACATTTCTATGACATCTACTGCAGCTGCACAGTTATCTTTGCAAAGCACCATGACGCTGACGTGTTTGTGTCACACGTCACACCCATTATGCATTGGATATCATCACCATATATGTGTGTCACCTCATTACAGTGTTCATACTCCATGTAAATTCTGTCTTACTGTGGGCATGTCTATTTGCCTGCACTTGTGTTCTTACCTATCTGCACATGCCTCTATGTGTCCACGGTACTACTGTTGACCTAGATGCTGTGAATATGTCACATATCAACACAGACACAGCCGGAATGAACTTGAGCAGTGACAATGCACACATACGCATGGACACCTGTACATGCACGTGTTTTGCCATATACATCTACACAGCACTGTACAACTGTTCAACATCCTGACATGGATCACCTGTATTACACATGTGATAGACATGGGACAATGGATAGTCAGACGACATTCGCAGGGATGGTCATCAACCATAGCATGTGCAGGCACAGTTTCCATGCTGTTACAGACGGCCATTGTGCCACTGCAAGCTGCATCAGTGCCACATTTCTGATCCAGTCAGTTGATAGTACATCTGCCATGCGGCCATCACACCATGTATGACTGGGATGACATCTGCAGCTTTGATGGACAGGGTTGCATGGTATGGCGGGAGTATGTCACATATATGGCACAGGGATCTGTCCAGCCTGTGGCGATCCTAGTATTAGGATGGTGGCTGTCCATGACATATGTCATATAGATCAGGATATGGACATGTAGCATGTCCATCATCATGGTGTAGCAAATGTCCTTCTGCAAGGTAGACGGCATGCTGCATAGTGGAGGTGTGGATTGTGAAGGCTGGTATCGCACATCCATGCATAGCCATTACCCCTTACAGGTTGTATGTGATCCAGTATTGGTCACCACAGTGCTGTATATGCCTGGCCAGTGATCTCCGTGCTCATGGATGGCACCCTGACATGACATGGGTACTTCAGATGACTACCAAAGGTGCCTAGAGATGTCACCATGTCGGGTGTGCACTGCACAGCACCATCCCTTACACAGTGTCCTTAATGTTGACCACAGTCTAGGTAGCAGTTTATGGGTACAGGGATGTTCACCTAGCGGTGACACTGCTGGTATCATCCATCAGACTGTGCACATATGTCACACACCTCACACACACAGCCCATTCTGTATGTTGTTCACAACACTGACACAGCTAAACTGATAGGTCATGGCCATTCACAGCCTTACATACACAGATGCCTAACATTTGTCTGTGTGGTATGGGCTACAATGAGGGTGGGGTACAACACATTAACCCCATTCTACTGTATCTGGCACAGATGTGCTGTGCACATGTAACTCTACACCTTTTGTAGTTGTGGGTCTGTCAACAGGCCACTGGTGGAACACTCCTGTGACATGCAAAGGTATTTGTAATCAAATATCCGTGCTATCTTGTACATCTGTACTGCTAACATCTACAGTGCTAATGGTTCATGGACATGCACACCATACTCAGCAGGGTTATAGTGCAGTGCCACCTGAAATGACTGTCATCACCACTTGTGTGTTGATATTATCCAATACCCTATCTGTATTGTATGGTCATGCTAGGCACTTGTTCAGAACATGTGAGCATGTCATGAGCTACTGATTACTATAGCGCCCATTCCACACCATTTCCCACAGGTACACTGGCTGTCCTACACTTCCCAGCTTGCTTAAGGTATGACAGCTGTTGAACACATAACGCACATATCCTGAGGGACATGGTTGTATATGCAGGCATGTCCAACTGTCATGTACCAGTGCTACTGCCTGTCTATATGAGGGATATGTCATACATGTGGCAATAGAGCAATTGTTTCATGTACACATTCAAAGCTCACTTCCCAACATACGGCACTACAGCCTGTGGGGGATGCATGTCTGCAGCCGTGCTGGGCCCATAGCTCTCAGGTGTACCTCATTATGGGGAATGTACCTCATTTGGGGTTCTAAAAGGTGCATGTTCCTCAAGGTTCCACATTGGAAGGGTCTGTCACACATTCATCGTTGTACATAGTTTACCTGCTAGCCATGGCTAGATAGATGAAAATCATATTAATTCATTAGAGTATCTGTTTTATACGTAAGACCAGCCTATTTTAGCCATCATATGCCCTTCCTAGTTGATGCTGTTAGTAAGCCAGTTGTAAGTGTTCCACGTTTCGCCCATTTGTCACACTGTATGAGGGCTAATGTTCCTCATTTTGGGGACAGGAGGCTGACAGCTATGGCTGGAGGTAATGCTGTTGCCAACCCTGACTGCACCTGACAGTCATTTGGAGATGTGTAACATTTGCAACACACCCCACCCCTCACATAGTCTCACATAATCTACACCACTGGCCACACCTACGAGGACAACCTGTGCAGTATGTCTCCATACTCACTGTAGGCACCAGAGGTAGCCCCCATCATGGAAGACAACATCACCAGCTTATAGCCCACAGACTCATGTGTGCCCACCACATACAGCCAATAGTGTGTTATAACATTCACAGCACACCAGTCATAGCTGACTCTGTAGGGTGTCACACTGCAGTTCCACACAGCAGTCTACACAAGGCATTAGTCGCTTACATCTTGCTGTCGGGTAACTGCTTCTGCAACATAACCTATGCCACACCTCACCAGGTACGATATGTCTGTCATTTGCCATGTTAGTGTGACTGCCCTGTGATGCCACTTCACAGACTACGTGTGCAGGGACATGCAATAGCTCACCAGTCTTATAGCCCTGAGGGTGTGGGCCTAGCCCTGGGGAGCATTTTGCATTCATCCGGACATGATACCACTGTACAATGACTGACTGTGTCACTTCAACAGTTGCCTATGCTCCTATTGTCATTCCACAGGCATGTGGTATCTGTCCGCTATGACTGTCCTAGTCAAACACACTGCTGTGGCACAGATGACTTGCACCTGTCAGCCCTGGGAGTACAGCTCACATACAAGGCTCTTGCTGCTTCTATACTGCTTGTTCTGCACAGTTTCCAATAACTGTCACTGGCAGGGCAGTAACTGGCATGCGCGAGATGGGGTCATGTGACACATTGCTTGCATCTTCCCCTGTGACGCAAGCAGGCAAGGCACACCTTATAATGCACCACTCCAACATCTCTGCAGTGACTGGGACCTGCCTGTAGGCTCTGCAGAGCACACCTGCAATGACAGGTTATAGATGGACCATACCTTTCAGGCACATACCTGGACTGGAACACCCACAGCTGAGGGGGTTCCCATATCCCACTATGTTTTGCACACATCCTGGCAAGTTGCTTAGCACAATGCATCAGACGTGCTCCACGTGCAACTAACTGTGTCCGGGACCGCTATACACATTGTAACAAGCGACAGAGTCAACATCATACCCCACGGGTAACATACCTTCTATGGTGGTATAGTGGACAGTGGGCCTCAGCTACTACTGATGTGTAACTGACACTACCCCACACTTCACTGGGATAGCCACTCATGTACCGACACATCCATGAGTCATACCCTCCACTCTGCTGGATCAACACATACACACCACCTCCAAGACCTACATTACCCTTGGCATGAACACTACCACCATGTGACTGGTGTTACACACCTGGGGTTATCCCTCATTGGTGGATTCTGAACATATGCTAATCTACCTTGTTAGCCACATCCCGGAAACACACCCATCACAGCATACACAGTACATGTGTACTACTACACCTACTACAGACGTCTGCTGACAGCGGTTGTTAACATCATGACACCTGTGCAGATGGACAATGCACATACAAATGATGACACATACCCCAGTGCACTTAATTAGCATGTACACAACTGCATGGATCATGCTATTCCACACAGAGCCATGATGGTACACACCAGATAACAGACGCCACTCTGGTGGTCATGTTCCACGGACATATGATGTACAACAACAGGTGTAGGCTGTTGCACAGTAATGTACATTCCCATGTGTGAGGTGGCTCACTGGTTAGCCGTGGTGGGGCCACAGGGTCCCTCATCACATACTCCAAGACTAGCTACATAAACATGACTGCCACAAATTCCGGGGTGTACCACCAGGCATTATGGTGGTATGTCAGTATTCGATGGCAACACCCACATCTGCTGTCACATACAACAGTCACTCAGGAACATTGCAGACCCAGGTATTGTTGGCAACATGCTGGAGGATGGATTCAATGCTGACAGTACACCCTCTCACTCACTACAGGGCTGCAATCCATACATGAACATTGTGGTGTCCCTGTGGTAACACCTACACAGTACTGACCTACACTCTATGTGTCCTGGGACACTGGCCCCATGTCACCTTCCAACGTCCCAGGCTGTGATGTCCACCAACCTCTGAATTACATGTCTCCCCACTAGGCCACCATATTCAGTAATAGCCTTGTTTCAGACATTGTAGACCCTGAATGGCACACAGCAGCATTTATCACACTACACACAGGTGGCACCGCATTGCACAAGTGGGACTATAGTCCTACACACCTGACTGGACTGTTCTGTTTGGCTATGGAGCAAATCATCAAGAATGTCATTCTCAGAGATATTGTTGGTCTCCCAACCTCTGCTGCCACCCGGGTTGGGCTTGTTAAGGCCAGAGCATGGCCCCTACACATGGTGGACTCCTTTCATACAGTTACCAGGGCAGTTGCTGATGGTATGGGAGTCCACACATCCTACATTGTCCTCTCATTGCCTTTCAGCACCATTCCCCATTCTGGTATTGACAACATACACATCCACCTGCACATCATACCCTGTGTCTCAGGATGTTATGCTATGTGGCTCATGGACAGGACACACAGTGAGGCCAGCATACCATAGTACCTACAACATGTCAGGTACTTTGGCATACCACGGTCCTCAGTCATAGGGCCCCTCATGTTAAGTATATGCTTCCCTGCGGAACAAGCTGGCACAGGGGACTTTCCTTGCCTAGCTTTAGAACCCCTACATACCAAGTGCCATGATTGCTCCACCAGCTGATACTGACTCCAACCATATGGGTATCACTGTGACAGATACATAATATGACTATCATGGCATCAAGCTGCATGACACAAGGTGCATGCACATCACCTTTGCATTACACCATTCACCCACTGATTATCACATGGATGGTAGTCCCCTACATACATATCACATTGTACATGTTTGCAGTACACACATATGTCACACCCACTCCTGTGGTTACCGTATTGCCACTGTGGCATGGATATCCTCCTATGTGGCCACACCTATCTGTACTGGGTGTAACTGGTACATAGGCACCCATTGTGCCTCTGTACTCAAGACATCTACACACATTCAAGGGTACACCACCCCATTTAGGGTGTACCTTACACAACAGCTACAGCTTTACATGCCACAACATTAACACGCCATGACGTTTACTGAGCTCCGACAGTTTAAATATGCGGCTGCACTACAGTCACCACATCTGTACACATTTGCATACTACATACTCAGGGGTGACCTCTGCTGATCAGACAGGGCCCATGTCCACAACATTATTGATGGATATACTCATACGCAACATAAGCAGAGACCACTGTGAGCAACATGCTCATGGATATGTGCACACACACCACAATGAGTGGGATGTGCTTCTGGGTTACATTCCCAAACCGGACACTCACCATGCTGTGGAACATAAGTCCTCGGTACATCACGCAGGGACACTCAGTAGCACTGTTCATGTGATACCTCCCTTGGTGGTTGGGAGACACATGTAGGCCTGGGATCACTGCAGTGGCTGTACTGTGCAGTGGTGCAGGTGACATCTGGCTCTGCTCTTCACAGGACACTACCCTGGAGAGGTGCCACTAGTGTGAACACTGTAGTTGTGCTTACACATGGACTTGATAGACTGCATAGTACCCCATTATGCACCTGTGCAGCTATTACATGTCCTTTGTGCATGGTTACTTGGTAGCTCTTCCATTTAGATTAGCTATCATTCTATTACTGTGTCCCATACCTACAGGCCATATGTATCCTGTTATTGTACATACCAATAGACAATACCTGTGGTATGCATGATATGCCTGTTATGCTGTGTAGAATATCTGTCATATCTACCTATAATACTATACATTACACATATTTCACATAGTATCCCATAATGCAAAGCATACTTGCTCAGCGGGACCACCTTACATATGTCATTAACATTATATGCCCATACACATGCATGCTGTGACAGTATATCAACATATACTATCCACTGCTATGGCACGTCCTTGTTGGACATACCCTACCACTGACGGCGGGTTGTATGGCATTGTTCTGTTTAATGGCCTCATGTAGCATCCCTTATCGTGTCTGTGCTGTGTACCTTGTGTCCCACTGCTGGACGCACAGATTCTACAAGCGTTAGTATGCTCAGCAAGACATCACTACGTAAATACCTTTCCCCACTTTATGCATTGCGGACACGTTTAATTAATGCAAACCAGGCTATACATACAGTAAAACTAATTAATATAGATCATGCTATACATAACCTTACATATCGGGCATTCTACATACCTTGTTGTCATTACGGCGTTTTGTTTCTATCTCTCTCACAGTGTTTCAACTGTTATTCGGTATGAGCATATGGTTTGAATGTCTGGCAAGTCATCCTTATATACGTCGATACCTGAAACATGTGGATTCTTCCCGCCAATTGGTGTTCCTGAGTGACTAATTACTTGCATATCAGCTGTGCAGCTACTCCATTCACCAATTACGTGGCGACAGTGGGGTATAATTGGATTCTCCACCTGGGCGTTGCCTATTTGCCCTACCTTCAGGGAGACGGTCTGTATTGTGTTTTGTTATGAGTAACTGCAACTGCTATGCATGGAGACAAGTATAGTTTGGATTCATGTCCCCCATGGATTGTGTGTGACAGGTAGAGTATTTGGTTCAACATGTGGGTGTACCTGTCATCCCGACGTCTGATAACGGAGTATTGCAATCAATACCTGTAACATGGCTGTTTGTTCCATTATACAACGCCTGCAATTTTGCATGTCGCCTTTAATTGTGTCTATCACACGGTACGTTGAGGGTTCTGCAGATGTAATTGACTTACTGGATGTTTGTGCTGCTATTACAGTTTGTATTGCTTTAGTTTCTAGCGTGGGGGATGTCGGTGGTTGTATGTAACATATACGGTTTGTGGGCCTTGCATTTCTACATAATCCATATATATGTGTGTGGGCTCCATCCCTGATCAGAGAGCTAACAGTTAGTAGACTTATATTACGGAATTGTACGTTGTGCTGTTGTTAATTGGTTTCTATATCATCTGCAGGTGAGCTTGCTACTTGTATACCTCCGTAATTTCAGTGCTATATCAGGGGATATGTGTAGGTGACAGCTATCCCTTGTATTTCTGTCCCAGATATTTGCAGTCATTGTGGTTGTGTTGTTAAAAGAGCCTGTTTGCCATGGGTTGTCACCTTATCATATGGTCATTGTTGGACACTTGCGGGACACAAAGTGTAGCCATGGTCAGTACACAGGTAGCACATACTTTTATCCTCACTACATACCTATTGTTGTGTGACTTTGGATACTTATCATACTGCATGTAACATTTAAGTTTCTTACATACAGGCATAACTATTACATATGACTGTTACATTATATATGGGACATATTTATGTCCTACCATCTCGGACATTTGCCCTTTGTACTGTTTTATGTCAGGACACACCTGCCCAGGGTGGGGATGTCCCTCCTACTGTGGTACAGGTAGTAACCGTATGCCTACGGCTAGCTATACCCACACCTACCATACTGGTCTGCCTCTGACTTGGCACCAACATACACATGTTGCGGACACACACACACACATTACAGTCACACAGAAACGCACACGGCACCCTCAATGCACACTTACACAGACTATGGCACTCACAGACACAGTTGAACACAGTACCTACGTGGACCGCGACACCGTCAGTGGTGACTAACCGTCCCTTCATATCATCATACTATTACTCACGGATGTACTGTTCCGGTACTGTGTTCTATCGGTCTTTCAGCCTCATGGTTACGCATGTCGGTATGTTACACATTCCATGGTTGGCGGTATCCTATTTATTTGTACCTCCAAGATGTTATGAATGTCGTTGAACTATCATCATATTTGCAGATATGGCTGAATCCATCTATATCACCATATATCCCTCTATTGCCCTTTCTATCTGTGTACACATATATATATATATCTATATATATATATATATATATATATATATATATATATATATATATATATATATATATATATATATATATATATATATATATATATATATATATATATATATATATCTGGCGGGGAACATGACAGGCACACAGCACCACCATATGCTGTAAGACTCATGTACTGTTCAGGTGTTGGCATTCCGTGTTCCACTGGCTGTTGTGTTTACAATGTTTGAGGGCTGCCTATGTAGGAGTCACACATTGGGCCACCTATACATTACAATTTACAGGTGGTCATGTTTGTGTGCCATCCATTTTACTGTGTGTGCAGGTGGAGAGGTGTCAGTCCGTAGGGGCCTACACGGTCAGAGTATGTGCTATACATTCCCTCTTTGCCAAGGCGTAGGCATATTGGGCATGCCTCCGTCTGCCTACTGGGGCTGGCACAGTGTGTTCATGGTCTGAATCCCTCTGTGCCTGTACTGGCCTTGGCAATTGCGGTGGGCTATGAGGGCCTTCACCATTTTGTCCCTGCTGCAGCTGCTTCCGCAGGATCATATTATGTAGCATGGCACATATTATGACAATGTGGGCACACGTGCCTGGAGAGTACTGCATGGCTCCACCAGATGTATTCAAGCACCGGAAGCGTGATTTCAGCATCCCGAACACACGCTCTATGATGATTCTGGTTTGTGCGTGTGCCTTATTATGGCGATCTTGCATGGGTGTGTGTGCATTTCTGATGGGAGTCATCATCCACGGCTCCAGTGCATAGCCAGCACCCCCCACGAGATGGCCATGTGGGATATCCCCCCTGACAAATACCTGATACAGCTGTGAGGCATGCCAGATATGGGAGTCATGGTAGCTTCCAGGGCTGCCAGCAAACACATCCATGATAATGCCCTGGGCATTGCACACGACCTGGCAGTTGATGGAGTGGAATCCCTTGTGGTTTATGTAGCGCATACCCTGCTCACCGGGTGGTGACTTGATTTGTATGTGCGTGCAGTCTATCACACCCAGTACCTCCAAGTATTGTGCCACATGGTGTAAGTGACGCATATTGCTGGCCAACTCCTCCTGAGTTCTGGGGAAGTATATCTGCTCATTGGCATGTGGTAACATGGCATCCAGGAACTGGTGTAGTACCCTGGATGCTGATGCCTGTGAGATACCCATTATATCTCCAGTTGGCCTTTGAAAGGTACCTGTGGCCAGTATTTGCAGGCTTACACATACCTTCGTGTCCACTGGTATGGGTTCCCCTGTTGTTTCTGGTTCTCAGGTGTGGCTGGCACAGCTCCACTATTTGCTGTAAGATGTCCCTGTCCACCCTGTAATGCTCTACTATCTCCAGGTCATGTAGCCCCTGGTAGGTTACCCTTGGTCTGAACACTCTCCTTCTCCTCCGAGGCCTGCGGTGGTTGTCAGCATCATCCTCCACAACACCGTCAGTCCCTAACACATGCTGATGAATCACAGCTATGGCAGCTCCCAACATGTACATTTTAAAAGTTCCCCATGTGTTTACACCTATGGTGCGGTGTTTGGGAATACACAGGTGTGTGTTGGGTGCTTACACACTTTATACTATTGTGCTGTGAACACTGATGATGTCATAGGGTGTGTATGTACGTTCGTAGCTACAGGTTATGTTATGTGTTTTACTGCTGGAACTACTATTGTGGTGCCTTTGTTGTTGAATTACATTTGCCTTCCATGGATTACATCTTGACCTTCCCTTTACATTTCTGCGTGTTGCACCTACCATTTTCTGGCGTGCATCCTGCAGCCTACTTTCATTTGTACTTTCCTGGACCTGGCGTATCTTGCATTATGTGTGCTACTACCGGTCTGCTGTCGGTTTGCTTTGCTCTGCTGTGTCAGGTCTCCTATCTTTGCAATCCAATACCTCCCCTCCTTTCTTTGCATTCACATGCCTCCCCTATCCTGTTTTGCAGGTTTCTGCAAGCGAACCTGTCAGCTGCCATCGATTGGCCTTCGTGGGTTGATTGGTGTTGATTGCTCATTAGTACTCCAATTACCCTACTTCCGCATTTCCTTTTCTTCCCCTGACCTTCCTGTTTCTGCTATTGTTTGCAGCGCGTGTGTCCGATTACTGGGTTTCGGGCACGTTTTCATCCTCGTACACATGTGCTTTTGTCCACCATGTATGCTCTCAGCTAAACGATTCCTCCCCACCCCTATCCTGCAGCTTTGCTTAGCAACGGACTGGCCAGATTTGCAATGCTCCAATGTGCTTAGTGCTACAGTAGCACACCCCTCTGCTGATGTCATGTATCTCCTCTGAGCTACTCCTCGGTGTTATACCACTGTGCCGTATGGTACAACCTTCCTCCAGTGGGACATTTGCGATTCAGTATTATCTGCCTCATTTGCATGGCATTGACTACTAATTCATAGTTACCACGCCGAACACTATTGCAAGCCCTTAGTAACCCTTGCACCTTGGTTGTGGTGTTCCATGCCTACCATTGTGTGTTATGCTGTAAACCTGATTTCTATTACGTTGCGATTTTATGACATTTTTATATTATTTCTTTATGTTACAGCTTCCGCACACATGCCCTGCGGTTCTGCTGTGCATGACTGTGGACATGACATTAAAGTTGTTATTTACATGTTGTGCATCTTTTCTTATGCCATTGGCTGTGTATTTCGCCATTGGCATATGTTCACGTTGTGATACCTGGGTCTGGCCCTCTTCCATAGCTCAGATGTTATGTTTGGGAAAATGTAAACCGTGTTTTTTGGTTTACATTTCCGTGGGCTTACGCTACGCCTGCACCACTTCATGAATTGCTATATGCCTTCATTTGCATGGTGCAACACTGCACATGGGGTGATTTGCATACCTACACCAGGGGCTGCGCAGATCTGGCGTACACCGGTAGTGCACATGGAATTGGATCGTATCTGAATCACTCGGCGGCCATATTTGGTGTTATAACACCTACGCTATGCGTGCGCCTGGAGCAAGCTTCATGAATCCCGGGGATGATCTATAAAGGGTAGTCTTACCAATCCTATCTACTTTGCAGTATGCAGTGCTGTCACTTGTTGCTATCCTTGTTATTTCCAGGCATGAGTTGCTTGCCTTGGTTGAACCAAAACTGGTGCACTGAGCAGTACTCGCTGGCCAAAATTTGGAGAACTTCAGACTCTGAAGAAGCCCTATAAGGGGAGAAAGTGCTTAGTTTACATGTTTTTTTATCTACTTCTATTTGGTTTTATTGTGAATAAAGGTTCTGGGGATGTCCTGTTTTACTGATGGGGGTGGGGACAGAGGAGTGAAGTTTTCACTGAGCCTGTCTACCAGCAGGTTGGCTATATCTAAGGCATTTGTGTATGTGATGTCCTTGACCACCAGTTTTTAGCAGATCTGGGTGCTTCCCTTGAGGTCACGGTCATATGTGAAGAAGGCCTTATGATTGTCTTTAGCAGATGTGGCTAGTTTGGACTCGAAGTTTGCTTGTTCAGGCAAAGGTGAAATTGCTTCCAAATAGGCACCTTCTCCTTTGTGGTAATAGAAAGCAATGATTTCCTTTTATTTTAGAGTGTATTTATGATTGATGTCCACCAGATAGGTTTACTCTTCCTTGAGGAGGAGGATTTTGTCCTGTCTGGTATTCCTGATTCCATGCAGCTATTTAAATGCTCATATAGTACTTTGGTGTAGATTTGGACATATGTACCAGTTCCTATAGAGGGGAGGGGGCAGTGAAGCTGTTTATACCTTCCCTCAGAAGGTTGTAATCAGCTTTGGAGAAGTTTTCTGTTTGACCCTAGCTGCGGGGGGGGGGGGGTTGGGGGAGATGGTGACTTCAAAATTGACTTCTTTGTGGTCAGATCTTACCAGGGATGATGACACTCTAGGGATGCTGCAGTTGTTACCCATGATGGCTAATACCAAGTCCAAGATATTTTCACCTCTTTTGGGGTGTCAACCAACTGGTCCAAGGCATTTGCATTGATGAAATCAAGGAATCTCTTGGCATTTGTGTTTTGGCATGAGTATTTGTTCCGCTGTATGGTAGGATAGTTAAACTCACCATGGATCAGGATAAAGGGCTGAATCTTGATAGATTCAAAGAGGTACAGATAGGTGGTGTGGGCATCCTGAGTCAAAGTTGGAGGCCTATAGTTAGCTATGATTTGAATAGGAGTCTTGCTAATTGTTAACTGCATCTGAAGTGTTTCCTGTGCATCATACTGTTTGGCCAGCCTATTGGTGTGTATGTCTTTTATATATATTGCAGCTCCACCTCATTTTGTTTTGCTGTCCACGGTTTGGGGTCTGAATGAATGATTGGATGAGTAACCTGGTATGGCTGGGGTGCTCTCCCCAGCTTTGAACCAGGTTTCTGTGACTGCACAAATGTCAGCTTCTTCCAGGGTGAAGAATGTTTGCAATGAGTGCAGTTTCATGTTTAGACTCCTAGTGTTTAGCAGCATGACCTTTAATTTACATTTTAATTAAATTTTCATGATGGTAGTTTTGACCTCTTGGCATTGCCTAAAAAAAGTCACTATGGGGAGGCAATAGCCTTTTCCAGGAGCCTGAAGCCCAATGGAGACAGATGCAGGCCATCTCTGGCAAAGCATCGTGGTTTGTCAAACATGTCATCCCAGGCTGTGAGAAACTGGATCCCCTTGGAATGACACCAGAAACTAAGCCAATTGTTAAAGTCAATCATTTTCTGATTGTATTAAGGCATCATTCTGGGTGATGGTAGAATGTTGCTTAAGGCTAGGAACATACCTGCCTGGGATACTTATTCAGCAAGCCCGATCATGTCTCTCTACATATAGTCCAGGAAGGTAAATCTGAAGTCATTCACTCCAACATTGGCTATGACAGAGTCATAACCGTACCTGTTGAGAGACTTGAGTGCATTAGTGATATGGTGGATTGTGGCACCCGGCAAACAACTAACTGTGACGTTCTCTTTATCCAGCCTGGAGGGGCACATCTGTGTGTCTCACAATGCAGTCTCTATGACTAATATGTTGGGTTTATATTTAGGACTTAACAGCTATGAAACACAGGTGTTTGGACTGTGTGTGGTGTGTAGTGTGGTTGGCAGTGGTGTTTGCATGCATTTATGCCTCAGAGGTATCTTTTGTTTTGGTATGCCTTTGTTGAGGACCTAGCATATGTGTGGGGTGTGTTGTGTAGGTGTGGGTGGTGTTTGAGGTGTGGTGTTCATGTTGCCAACCTTCTCAGTGCCAGATATACTGGTTTGTGAGGGAGAGAGTAATGACACTAGGTGCTTGATGCAATAGCATCTCTCACAAATTGTGTTCCTAGGTGGTAGTAGTAGAGGGTTGTCCATGTACATGGTTGCTACACTGTTTCAGAATGCAAATATCAACCAGACTGGCAGGAGGAAATGTAAGAAATGTCCATCCATATTTGTCATAAACTGAGGGAGAGAGGCCAGAAAGAGCTAAGAGGGTAGAGGGAGGAAGGTCTAAGAGTAGTACTACTAGATAACACAAGTGCTACAAAGGGAAAATTTGTATCTGGAATACCTCAAAAAGAATTAAAAACTGTGCAGCTGAAGCTCTGGATGCAGCAGACCTGTATGTAGACTATGCTACTCAATTTTAAGTTTAAGAACACAGGAAAAAACACACAATAAAGCACACATTAACCACTTACAGTCAAACGAACATAATTCACAGTGTGAAAAAATACAGTTAAACAGCAATGAAATGCAGTAAAATGCAACTAAACAGTAATGAATTGCAGTAGATAGCAATGAAATATAGTTAATCAGTAGATTGCTTTAAAAAAGTAGCTCACAATCACAACAGTAAAAGACAGCACAAATAAAGCAGCGATTCAGTAGAATACTGTCATCAGTATCATCATCATCTTTCTCCTGTTGTATAGCTGATTAATAGCAATTGTCCACCAGGCAGGTTTGTTTTCCTTAAAGATCTTGCTTTGGTTCTATCTGGTATGGCAGAGTCAGTGCAACTGTATAGGTGCTCATATAAAACGTTGGTGTATAACTCAGCATAGGTGTCTGTTCCATCAGTGGGGGAAGGGCCCATGAAGCTATTTATGCTGTCCCGTAAGAGGTTATAATTGGCCTCAGAGAAGTTTTTAGTCTAGTTGTTGCTATGGGGGGATCTTCTGTTATAGTTACTTTTAGCGAGCCTGATTTGTGGTCAGATCTCACCAGGGATGACCACACACTGGGGGTGGTGCAGCAGTCCCCCATGTTGGTGAGCACCAGATCCAGGATGTTTGAGCCTCTTGTGGGTGTGTCAACCAGCTGATCCAGAGCACTGGAGTTAATGATGTCCAGGAACCTTTGGGCAAGTGAGGTTAAACATGTATAATTTACCCATTCAATGGATGGGTAATTAAAGTCAGCCAATACCAGGGTGTTTGGTTGTATCTTGACTGACTCAAGTAGATCCAAGTAGGCTGAGTGGCTATCCTGATTCATGGAGGGAGTCCTATAGCTGGCAATGACCTGAAGAGGGGTCTTACTACACTCAATTGCACCTGAAGTAATTCAAAGGAATCATGCTGTTTAACCAATCTAGAGGTGTATTTATCTTTAACAAATATTGACACACCACTTCCTTTAGTTCTCATGCCTTCAGTTTGTGGTCTGAATGTGTGGAAGGAAATGTAACCTGGTATAGCTTGGGTGCTCTCTGCAGCTTTAAACCATGTATCAGTGACTGCACAAATGTCAGTATCTTCCAAGGTGAGAACTACTTCCAGTGACTGCAGTCTCAGATATAGACTCCTAGGGTTTAGTAGCGTAACCTTGAGGTTGTTTTTAGATGGTATTTTTACAATGGGAATTTTGTTCTTGTGACATTGACTAAAACAGGCACTATGGGGGTGGCAAGAACCTTAGCCAGTAACTGAAAGCTCATGGGTGACAGATGAAGACTATCTCTGGCTAGGCATTGAGGTCTGTCGAACATGTCATCCCAGGCTGACAGATACTGGATCCCCTTTGAGTGACACCAGAAATTAAAGAAATTAATCATTTTTTTGTTTGTATCGAGGTATCATCCTAGGTGAAGATAAAATGCTGCTTAAGGCTAGGGACATACCTGCTGGAGACACATAACTTGAGACCTTAGTCATGTATCCCTTCATATAGTCCAGTGAGGTGCATCTCAAGTCGCTCACACCAACATGGACTATGATGGAGTTGTAACATCTTTCGTTCTTCAATGACAGGAAATCTCCAAGAAAAGACACATGTATGTTCAGTCAGCAACACATCATTACCATTTCAGTACTTTGCAGTTAAAACACATATGTATACACAATCATTAGATGACACCAAAGTGAAAAATGTCCTCATTGATCACTAAACATTGCCACTAGTGTTGTAATGCTTTTCCACTGACAAATGACAGCATTACACTATTCAATAAAGCCATTGTAATATCCCCATCATATCAGTAAAATAACCATTCCTTTCGTTAACTCACTAATTTTTCATCATTTTGAAGGGGTTCATATTAAATTGCAATAGTCATGTTATTTTTTCATACTTTAAAATCTGTGTGTTTCTTAATTCATTTGCTGAATAACTTGGATAATTATAAGTTAACATGGCAGTCTGAAACTATTTCATGTAAATTTAGTCTATTTATATGTTTTGCATGCATATTAGGCCCTTTTACATTTATATCTATGACATGTAGTTATACACAAATGTGCATGACCACTTATGCACATAAATTACTATCCACTCTTATGAATGTGATCTTAGATTCTGGTGAATGTACTGCAAAAAGCAGCTGAGTCTATAGCAGTCCTCAGCATGTAGCACGAATGCATAGATAGCCTCAGATATGCTCACATCTGAGTATATTTAGAAAAAATGGAGTAATTTGCATGACAGTTTGCCCATCCATATAATGTAGTCTCTGACATCTAAAAGCATATGGCTCACTTTTTTATCTCAAACCACTCAATATTTTATAAAAGTTAACAATCACACATACATAAGAATATGTATTTCTGCAACCCTCCCCCCTGATAAATGCTGCTATACTGCAGGAATAAATGATAATCTCTGCCATCTAACATCATCTGACACACCTTCTCACCAAATTCAATCATTTATTAAAAGCTGGTAATCACAGACATACAAATATGTATTTCTGCAAACCTCCCAAAAATTACTGCATGAATAAATGACATTCAGGTGTAAAAGAGATGTCTTTTTACTTCTCCCATTAATGGTTGCCACAGCTTATCACTCATCCACAGATTTACTTGCAGTGGAGTTTTTATGGTGTCAAGTTGCCAGCCCAGTGCCCAGCCTTCACAGAAGGCACACACAAACATATGCACCTACCTGCATGTCTTTAAAACTCACTCGAGAACAGGGAGGACATGCAGACTCTGCACAGAAGGTGCTCCAGCCAAGAATCAAACCAAAGAACCTCTTATTGTGAGGCGACAGTACTAATCACTACAGCAACATGGCCAACAAATGGCATTCAGCAAAGAAAAAGGCAGCTAAGGCAATGTTCAGCAATTTTAAGTAATTATGATTGCATATTGCTTTTATCCACCATATAAATGAAATGTGAATGCATTTCTTAAAAAAAAAATATGTGAGAAATCATTTTTGGTTAAACCATTCCCCTGCTGGTTAACTGCATTTGGTTAAAGTGATATCACACCACAGACAGAGTTGCTCTAAATCCGTGAAGCACAGCCCTTCTCAATTTTTTTTCATTATGGTTCTGGCACTTCAAATGATAACAGCACCTGTCAAGGCATTAGAGTGTGCTCTGAACTGGTCAGACCAGGAAACCTTGATAATGGTACACCTTTGTAGGAAGTCATGCATAGATGAGATCCAAGTGGGCACAACAGGAAGTGAATGGAAAAAGATTGAAAACTGACAGGAGTTGTCTGGGCACCTGTCATCCCTGTCAGGGATCACCCAATCCAGTTAACAGTACCATCACATGTATAACAACCTACAGAACCATATGCTTGGCCAGCTGGCTGAGTGGGCTGACCAGGAAGTGACAAGAAGGCCAGAGATCTATAATAAGTATACTAATAATAATAATAATAATTATTATTATTATTATTTGGTCATATTAAACATAGATTAAGAATGAACTATAAGAAGGTTGTGTAATTAAAGTATTTTCTAGAAGAAATAAGTGCAACTGCACATATGTGTTTGTAATGTTATTATAATAATGCAAGCTTAAGCATATCTGTACACAGAACTGTATCTGTATACAAATATATGTGGAATGTTTATGTGGCAACCTAATTGGCTTTATAAATAGAAATGTAATATATGTCATCAGAGTAAAATAATGATCTGATGTAAATGTCTATAAATTACACATATTCATCTGCGTGAGTATACTTACAACTACTTGTTTATGTATTTATACAGAAAGCAAAAATAAAATAAAGTAAAATAATATAAAATTGCATGTCACATAATACTATATTTGGTATTGATGTACCTTAGGCAGTAATTAAGTCACGTTAATGTGCTTTTTTAAAAAATGGATTTTGTTTGTTTAGAGCAGAAATATATTTATCAGTATAACATTTGTAAAAGAGAAACACTTCCTCCACAATATTGACTGAACATGCAAGATGGCTAAACACAGTCAAACACTGCACCCTAGTCAGAGTAGAGGTTGTGGAGGTTGGGATCACACTGTGAAGTGACTGCCCAGCACACACATTAGTGAAAAGTGACCAGTTGTATTAGTTCTGTATTACTTCTATATACATTTTTTAACATTTATTTATTTATTTATTTATTTATTTCACATTTGTTTACCAGGATAGTCCGACTGGACAACAGGTGTCCATTTTCAGTGGACGCCCGAGGAGAAAAGTTCCACACAGTACAATAGTAGCAGCATTTAGTAGTAATAGTTACAGGTCACAGAGTTTGATATATAGACAGCAGTTGACAACATATTAGAAAAGTTAAAAACAAAGTTGGAGAGACCTCTGATTAAACACAGGAGATACCTTACAATTTGGTTGCTTTGTGAGCATAGCATTAGAGTGTCAAAAAAGAAAAAAAAAAAAGACAAGCATATGCACAACATTTACAAAGAGCATTAGTAGCTCACATTAGTAGCATTCACAAGAAGTTCAAGGAAATGAGCAATGTTGAACACATCACTTACATACACAAGAAGCTTAAGGATAACAGCACTCCTTCAAAGTAGGTTGGTGAGAAGGTATGATTTAAGGAGATTTTTTGAAAATGGAAATTCTGATGTCAGGTGGAAGGCTATTCCAGGTGTTAGCAACTTTGTGAGGGAAGAGGGATTCCCCAAAAGTGTTTTTACATGGAATTCTTTCTATAAGGGCTTTATAGGTGGAGTGTAATTGTCGATTTGAATTGTAGAAGTTTAGTAGGCCAGATAGGGCAGGGGTTTTCTCTGGAAAGTATAGTATTTCATGTGCTAGGTTCAGCTGGTGGAATCATAATAGGTTGGGGAGTTCAAGCCAATTTAAATTAAATAAGGATTGGCAGTGGTAGGAATGAGATTTGACATTGGTAGCGAATCTGGTGATTTTGTTGTAACATGTAGAAAGTTTGTTAAGGTCAGTCGTATTTAGATTTGTTAGAACTGGAAATGCATAAATGAATGTAGATAAGAGATGGGTTCTGGCTATAGCAGCTCTAGATTCAGAAGTAAGGCACTTTTTACAGCGATGAAGGGTCCCTAGCCTTTTGTGGACTTTGGAGATAGTTAGGGATATATATTTATTGAATCTTAGTTGTTGGTCAATTGTAATGCCTAATAATTTAGCCTCTGGGACTGGGGTAATGGGGATCTTATTGGCTGAGAATATAGAGAAGGTGGTTAGGTCATTAGCCTTTGCTGGGTGGAATAGTATGAGTTTTTTTTTTTTTTTTGGGGAGGATTCAATATCAGTTCATAGGTTCATAGGTTCATAGGTTCATACTAGGCTATCTGCCCATCTCCCATCCATTGGTCAAGATTCACTGAGTGATGAGTACAGGGGATGATGACCTCCCTTGATCTAGATGAGTTATCCATTTCTGTGAGGCCCTTCTGGAGGATATCTGTGTCAGAGTAGATGCCAAACAAAAGTCAACCAAGTTTAAGATGCAGGATCTGCCTTTGACAAAGCCAAACTGGGTTGGATCCAAAGTCTGCAAGTTCCTATGTCTTTATTTATGAGTTCCATTATGATCCTCTCCATGGCTTTGCAGATAAGGCAGATGTTTGGGGGCTACAATGTGTAGGTTCAGTAATTTTCACATCATTTTGAACTAATTCTGAGCATATTTGGGAGTTTCCTCCTAGTTTTTCTACATAGCTAAAAGAAGGCCTTATGATTGTCTTTAGAGTCCTTGGCGATTTTTCTCTCAAAATTTGCCTTGGATGATTTTATGAGAGCTTTAGTTTTTACTTATAATGATCAAAGGTGTCTTACGTTGTAGAGCTTGTTTATGGCTGGGGTCCACCAGACTGTTGGTACAGAGAGTCTTAGTTTTGTTTGGGATTGCCTGATCCATGGCAGGTGCTGGTAGAAGGCATTTGTAAGTGATTCAGCGGTTTGAGTAATGTTTACCACTGGCTCAGGGGGCTCAAAAGGAGACCACTTTTAGAGAAGTGAAAATCGGCTTTGAGAAGTTTTTCCTGTGAAATCGCTTTTTGAGAAGTTTTTCACTGTGGTCTTTTTGATCTGATCTCACCAGTGAGGTTGAACATTTTGATCCCATGTTCGTGATGATGAGATCAAGTATGTTTATGGTGACTAGTTGTTCCATGGCATTTGAGTTTATGAACTCCAGGAATCTTCTTGAGTAGTGTTCCCAGTCTATATTAGGGTAGTTGAAGTCACCTAGTATGATGGTGTTTGGAGATACATTTATCCCTCCAATGTTTTCAGGAAGGCCATGTGAGGTTCCTGAGTTTGAGAGGGTGGCCTGTAACATGCTACAAATTGCAGAGCAGTCTTGCCTATGGTTAATTGCACCTGGATGGTCTCCGGCGATCATCTGCATTGCCACTAACCTTGAGGTGTGGGTGTCCTTTATGAATATGGACACCCTCCTTTCTTTGTGTTGTCCGATGATATGAGGTGAAACCTGTTAGTGCTGGGGTGCTCTCAGGAGCCTTGAACCAGGTTATCTTGAGAGTGAGACTTCTGGCATTGAGCAGCATTACCCTTAGTTTTTTCCTTTTGGTGTTCTAGGGTGGTAGGTTTAGAATTTGAGCCTTGCCTAAAAAAGGCACTATGGGGGTGGCAAGAGCCTTCAGCATGTCATCCCAGGCAGACAGACATTGGATCCTTTGAATGACACCAGAATTTAAGCCAATTATTAAAGCTGATCATCTTATCACTGTATTGTGGCATCATTCTAGGTGAAGGTAGGATACTGCTCAAGGTCAGGGTCATACCTGCCTGGGCTACATAATCAGAGTGCTCCTCGATGTCCCTTTTCATGTAGTCCAAGGAGGTATGTCTCAGGTCGATGACACCAGCGAGGACAATGACTGAGTCGTACTTCTACCTGCTGTTGAGAGACCTGCAGTGTGTCTGACTATGGAATCACCAATAACAAGTGTGTCTGGCATTTTGTTTGGCCTTAAGGGCTGTGACTGTTTGACACTCTGACTGTGTGGTCTATGTGTTGCATGTGTTGGGTCGTGAGGTGGTAGTTGTTTGGGTGTCTGCTTTGGTGGTCTCTGCTGTTTTGGTAAATTTTTGATCAGAGCCTCAGTATGTCTTTGTGTGAGTATGTGTATGATTTGAAGTTGTGATGGTACCATGTGTGACTGGGTATGTATTGTGTGTGGTTACCTTCTCCTCCTGTCTGGTCTTGCCAGTCCTATGTTGAGAGAGCTCAGCCTCCAGTTTATGTATTTGTGTTTTGTGGGAGGAGGAGAGGATTCATGAGGCAATTGTAACATTGCCTCAATATTCCCAGGTTCACCAGTTGAGCTGGAGAGGACACTAGCAACTGATCCCTCGACATACTAGAAGTAGTAGATAAAGAGACTTTCAAAGGACTCCGAGGGAAGTGGGTTTTAGGCTGGTGGGGTACTATCTATAATAAGAGTGCTTTATCAAGGTGCAAGTACTGTAGGTGTAAGTGCTAGGCTTTACAGATAGAGAATAGTCTACTTGGGAATCAAGTAGAGATGAACTTTTCAGTTATAGGATATGCTGGTTAGATCAGCAGTACAGCTCGAGGAAGGTAGTTCTAAGGAAAAATTTGAAGAGTGGAATTTAGATGGCCAATAGTTAATCTTGTTTAACCGCCTGAAGGGAGCTAGGAATTGGCCCAAAACGACCAATGGACTACTAGTTTCTGGCTGAAACTTCACCAAATCGGACAGAAAGGCCCACTGGTAAGCAAAGAAACTTCCTCCTCCCTAATAAGGCAATGGATCAGTAACAGGAACTATAAACAAAGCCCAGGGATCAGCAACTCTGAAACTGGACTACTCTAGTTCAGTAAAAACAAGAGATTTTTGTTTTATTACAGAGATAAGGAAAAACAGACAGTAAATGCTATAAGTAGCCTACAGAAACAATTTGCAACAATTAGTAACTTATGTGATTTATTTAACCAGTTTTCTATCTCTGTGAAGGATTCCTGGGCATTTTGTTGGGGGAGCTGGATACTAGATCCTTAGCAGATTAGAGTTGTGTTGTCAGCATATTGTACTATTTTGGCTTTTGTATTTGCTAGGTGAAGCTGATTTGTCAAAATCTTAAGGAGAAGGGGACTGAGAAATGGAACCATGAGGTATGCCATTTGACTGACTGAAGGCAGGTGTGTAGGTAACATTTGAACCAGTGCAGGGTGAGGTTGTCAATATAGAGCTTAGAGAGGCAAGTTATATTGTGGAAATCTGTATCGACTGCCTTGGATAAGTCTAGAAAGATGGTGGAGACTAATTTGCCTTGGTTTTTATGTGTATTAATAGTGTTGGTGAAATTAATTAAGGTAGTAGTTGTGTTATGGGATGGTCGAAAACCATGTTGAGTTTTGGATAGTAAGTTTTTGGTGAGAAGATGGGTAAGGAGTTGGTAATGGACACATCTTTCTAAAATCTTTGATAGGGGTGACATGAACGCAATGGGTTGGTAGTTCAAGAGGTCAGTATAGGGGCCACCCTTGTGAAGGGGAATGATGAATGAGGATTTCCACAAAGATGCAGTGGTGTGTTAATGGATCTATTTATCAGCAATGAAACAGGTAAACTATGGCCTTGGATGCAATTTGAAGGTATTCAGCTGGGAGATTGTCAGCAGCGAGGGTGTGGGTTTAAATTTGGATAAGAGTTTTTGGATGGTTGATGTTGGGACTGGCTTGATTGAGATTGGGGTATTGTTTGTTAGGCCCTTAGGGGATTGTGGGATGTCAGTTGGATTTGTATTGTTAATGAGTTTAAATATAGAGGAGGTAAAATAGTTCTTGAAATTGGAAGGTATGTCTAAGTTTGATCCTTCTATATTGGGTAAGGGTGTAAAGGTTCTACTGGGCTAAAGGATGTTGTTCACTGCTGCCCAAAATTTTATGTGGGTTGGAACTATGTTTCCTTTGTAGGGAAATGTAGTGATTTTGTTTGTTATTCTTAATTTGTTTTTTTTGCCTTATTGCGAAGTTTGAGGAAGGTTTGCCTAGTTGTGGGTGTTTTGAGTTGGCACCAGGTAAACCAGGCTTTATTCCTTTCCTTGAATAAAGATCTAGTAGATTTCTGTAGTGTAGCCAGTGGGCTGGGTTTCTATGAATCTTAATTGAACAAAGTGGGGCTAGGTGGTTTAGGATGTTTAGGAATGTGAAGTTAAAATATACAGCTGCCTGGTCTAGTGGAAGAGTTTTGATGGGAAACCAGTTGCAGTATTTTAAGGCATCCAAGAATTGGTTAGTGGGGAAATTTTTATGAGTGCAGGTGTGAAGTAGAGAGGGGGACTTATTAGTTCTAAGTTTGTATCTAAAAATGAAAGTGAGATTGTGGTCACTAAGAGTGCTGGCCAGTGTACTACACTGATGGGCAGTATTGGGTTGGTTTGTAAGGATCCAGTCTAATGGGAATTTCGTTTTTGAGGTTTTATCAATGTAGGTACGTGTGTGTATGAGTTGGTTGAAGTTGTATAGGTTAAAGTAGTTAGGTGGTGAGGGAGAAGGGATGGAGTTCCAGTTGATGCTGATGTTGCCTAGCAAGATAGTTTCTTGGCGAAGGGAGTGGGAAGCCTCATGGAGTATTGACTCTAGGGTGGACAAGTTGTTACCTGGGGGAATGTAAATGCCAAGTATGTTTAGATGCTTGTGTTGATTAATAAAGAGTTTTGCGAATAGAGTTTCAGCATTTTTGAAATCCAGGGTTTCTTTTTGTAAATGTTGGATTTTTAGGTTATTTTTAAGAAGCAGGGCAACACCACCACCACCTCTTTTGACTCTTCTGTCAGTTCTATGAATGTTATATCCAGGTGGGGTTATGGAGTCATACTTAACATGTGGCATGAGCCAGGTCTCAGTAAGTAGCATAATGTCAAGATTATATAAAGAAATTGTGGAATGGACTTCTTCTATCTTGTTCATAATACTGCAAATGTTCAAGTTATGATAAGTAAGTCTGCAGGTTGACGGTTGAATGGAGATTGAGGGTTATTTTAGGTGGAAGTTGGACAGGCTATGGGATGAATATCCCCTGCTAGTAGCTGCTGGGTTGCAACATTGGCAATAGTTTTGAGGTATACCTTTATTGAGCAGTTGAACCTGAGACTTGGCTGTTTTTTGGATAGTGTGACATAGTAAGTAGTTGTGGTGAGTTCAATGAAGGATATGTTATAAATGGCTGGAGATATGGTAATGTGATTGGATGGTAAGGAGTTGGAAGGCATAGGGTGGGGGGTATTGGGTTAGTGAACTGGGTGGATGCAAAGTGATAGGAGGTAGTATTAAAAAGTATGGAGAGACAAATGAATAGGGTAGCTATTGATGAGGGAGTATTGAAAAGTCAGGAGTGGAGGTTGTGGGACATGGTGCCAATGGTTTTGAATTAAAGGTATGAATGTTAGTATTCCTGGAAAGAGTGGAGGATGGGTTAGAGTATGCAGAGAACCAGTAGGGGGAGCTGAAATATGTATTAACAGGGGAGAAGCGTGAGATAGTGTAAGGTTTGGTGGTGTAATGGAATATGGGTGGGGCTTGAGTATTTTTGTGTTTTGATTGGATAACAGGGGATGTCAGGTGACTTTGGTTATGAATAAATGTGGAGTAGTGTGGGCAGATGGGGAATGGGGGCAGGGGAGAGGAGAGAGACCAAGTGGAGCAAGGGTGAATGGAGTGGGTTGAGCCGAGTGAGCAGAATCAGTAGGAGAGAGAGTAGGTCCCACAGGTGCACACACCACTAACAAGGCAGAATAATAAAACTACTGACTAAATGTAGTAGGTAGATGGCTAGGGTTCCAAGTAGAGTACTACCTATGTTTGGGTAGTGTTAGATTATTTGCAGTGGCACTGCTATAGATGGGATTATAGGCTTTACCTGGAAGTGGTTACAGTTGATGCAGGCTCCTCTGGGGCTCACAGATAATGTGTGGAGGCACTATGTTATCTACAGGGCTCAGCTGAAACTAAGAAGAGGAGAGGTATAAGTAGAGGAACTAAAACAATGGTTATATAATGGACATAGCTGGAAATAGAAACGGGGAAATATTGTAAATATGGGAAGAACAGTATGACAGAAATAAGAATGGAGAAAAGGTAGGAAGGAGAAGAGCCAAATAAGGAAGGAACTAGGAGAAGAGAGGAGAGGAGTGGAGAGAGAAGAGAGAAAGTCAAGAGGAAGAAGTGCAGAGGAAGGGCAGAGGGAAGGGTGCATTAACAGAGGTGTAAGCCAGGTTAAAAAGAGGGAATACACTGTAACATAGCAGGACTGCAGTATTATTTACAATTAGAATTTCATCTCTTTATCTTCTTAGAACTCTTAGGAAGAAAATTATCAAAGCACACTCTTCTGTGCAGCTTAGGAAATTAAAACTTTCTTAAATTGCTACATTTTTCTGTGTGTGAACACCTTCTGGCAGAACACAGGTCACAGAATGTTAAATGGAAAGCATAATCTTTAAAGACATCCGTCTACCAAAAGTGTATCAGTTTGTTTATAATACCAACACAGTATAAGAATTCAGATAGTAATAAATATTTAACCAAACACATAATAAACAAGTATTACAGTGAATGGAATGCCATGCATATAAGTACTGGTCATATAAGTAATATTAAGGGTAAAAGTGAAATAAATAAAATATCTTTTGGATTCTCCAGTTAGAGGTCACCACAACAGATCACTGGTCCGCAGATTGATTGATTGTGGAGTTCTCACAGTGTCAGGTTGCCAGCCCAATGCCCAACCTTCACAGAAGGCACACACACACATGCACCTACTGCATGTCATTACAGCTCGTTCAACCACAGGGAGACTCTGCACACAAGGCATTCTAGCCGAGAATTGAACCATAGTACCTCCTACTCTGAGGCAACAATATTAACTGCTGAACCACCACGGCCAACATGCCAAGCTTCCTTCTTTATAGGTAAAGAGAAAATCTCCTATAGTGGATAACAGCTGGAAAGGAGAACCACAAGGTTGATTGAAAAAGCTGGTAGACATGAATAAAGCAGTAAATAATATTGTATATTTAACTGATTTCATTAATACATATAGAAGGAAATAATTTATAAAGCATGCAACCAAAAAGTGAGAGAAATGTCAGTATATAAGTGCAGTATTTTGCCTTTAACTGATTTTATTAATGTATATAAAGAAATTATTTATGAAGCATGGTAACTGAAGCACTGCAGTGCATTCAGTACATTATTGCAACAATATGCAAAAAAAATATGTCAACATCTAAGTGCAGCATTCTGCCTTTAATTGATTTTATAATATGTAACCAGTTATAAAGGGAATTTTCAGTAGAATTTTACCAACAAATATATATCAGGCACAAATATGATCATTATGTTTGTGTTGTAGACTGCAAAATATAAACCACTCCAAACTCTCTTTCCAAGTATGCATAAGCACTTTCCTTAAAATTTCATCCAAACTACGTATAAACACTTTTCAAAACATTCTCCCCATTTTCACATATGCACTTCCCAAATCATTTCTCTCATGCCTGCATAAGTACTCCCTGTACTTTCTGTTTTACTTCAATAATGATTTATAAAATTAAAAATGTTTTAAAGTGAGGAATTGAATTGTGAGTAACATGACTTGTGAATTTCTTGTGCATATTTTCTTTTTTTCTCCTCCCTCCTTTTTTCTCTGTTTTCCTTATTTTAATTATGCATTCCTTTCTCATTCATTATTTTATCCTTTCTCATTTATGATGATATTTTACAGATCCAACATCCTCAGAATCAGCCTTGGCATGTACCTCCCAGGTTAGGGAGCACTCACCCTCTGCTTATCTAGGGGCATTTTCACAGGTTCTGGGCAGTGGCACCAGTACTGTAGGCACCCTGGCACATGGCAGTATTGCAGGCCTCACTGAAAAAGGGTGAAATACAGGTAAACAACAATTGTCTTATGTTTTTTCTTCACAGCTGAGGAGGAGATCCCCTGAAATAGGTGACAGCAGAAAAGGAGAACTACAAGGCCGGTTGAAGAAGCTGATAAGCATAAATAAAGTAGTAAATAGCATTGTGTGTGTGTTTAACTGGTCATGGACATAAGGGATTCAGCCAGTCATGGAATCTCTTCAGTGTATTCAGGGTACAGTATCCCTACCCTGCAGCTTCAGAGTCCTTCACTGCACCACTATCTGGCAATGGAAGTGTTTGAGGCTCTGTGGATTAGGCCTCTATACCAATCCTTCTCACTCCTTATTTCCTTATCCTTTCTCCTACACCCTCTAACCCTCTTTCCCGCTCACATTACCCTATTGTATAAAAAATATTTGAAAAAATAGGAGGGTCTATCCACACCAAAAACATAGTCCCCCTCCTCTCCCACCTCCTTCAGCCCAATCCTGTTGATGTTTTCCTTCTGTGATGCCTTGTTTGTTGTGTGTCCTCTTTTTCAGTCTTTCCTAGCTCCCTGTTTCTACTCTTTAATGTAACCAAAACAGTATCCATATAAGGATACCCCTTCATAAAACCTTTTACACCCAGTTATTTATTTATATTTTAATATTAATAATAAAGACTGTGCAGTCCACCACTAGCCTTAAGTGTTTTAAGTGTGACTGCACATAGTTGCTTCCCTCCACAATATCCAAATACAAAACAAGTAATATGAAACCTATTGCTTTCACTTAGGACTTCATACATACTTAATGCTTAATTTTATGATGCAGAAAAAGCATGTAACAGAGTAAGCTGGAATTTTATGATTAGGGCAATGAAATCCTTTGCATTCCCTGACACAAACATAAGGTTAAATAGGAGAATATATGAGTGACTAAAGGAAAAATTAAAGTGGGGGAGCTCTCAGATAAGTTCAGTTTGGACAGAGGAACCAGGCAGGGGTGCCCTCTTTCACCTTTGTTATTTGCATTACATTTAGAACCACAGGCAAAGAAAATGAAGGACTCAGAAATTTGAGGCTAATACTGGTATGGTAATCAAGAAAGGTTGGCTTTATTTGCATGTGATATTACAGTGTATCTGATAAAACCAGAAAAGAACATTCAGTGTTGTGTAACATTCTGAGGCAGTTTTGAGTCTTTTCTGGATCAAAATTTATGAAGATACAACAATTTCAATAGCTGTAGGCTATGTACCCACACATGAATTCATTCAGCAATACACATATTTATGGGGACATGTTAAAATGAAGTACTTGGGAGTATGGGTTAAAGGGGATTCTGTTTTGGCAGCTAAGGATATGTTGTAAGAGACTAATCAAAAGACAAAACTAAGAAATTGAAAGCTCTCTTTTGTGGCTATGGACAGTAACATACAAAGATTGAAAATGTTTTAGTACTTAAGTTTTATACACAAGTCAGACATATTTTTATCAAACAGTGGAGAAGCTGTTGATAGCAGTTATGAAAGAGTTGAAGGACCTGGGAAGGGAAGAAGGCAAGACTCAAGTGTGATAAGTTGATCTTTCCAACAGAACAAGGTGGCTTGGGATTACTAGATTTGAAGGGATACTTCAAAGCTACACAGTTAAGGCTATACATAGCACAAACAGAAAGCTGTAATACAAATTGAAAAAGTATGATGGTAGAATGGGGAGAAGCTCAAGAAATAAGCAGAAACTGGAATTTTGGATGCAGATCCTTAAAGAGAATAACAATAGCCATACAGGGTATTATATTCATAAAGTAGCAGAAAGTATTCTGAGAACTAAGTCAATGGGAATGGAGAAAGAAGATTCTGGCAATAGGCATGACTGCAATTAAGGGTACAGAGTATAGGGAAGAAGGGGCTAGAATTTGCAGACTTTACTGTAAAAAATGGCAGGGAGCCAAGGTATTGGGAGGAATTAATCAGGGAGGGAAGGCAATGGAATGGGAAGATGCCAAGAATACATTTGGACTGCAAGCAGGGCTGATGGATTTTTGAACTGACAGGTAGGGACTGTAAGTGAAGACAAAAAAAACTGGCCTTCATGCAGAAATGACTGGTGTTACACATTAAACAGAAGTGGCTCCAATTTGTGATTTATGATTAGCTTGAATGCCGGTATACAAGCCAATCAAAAATCACAAAGCAGAGTCTCTTCTGTTCAATACCTGCTGTCACATTGAACAGAGTGGCTCCACTGTGATTTATGATTAGCTTGAATGCCGGTATACAAGCCAATCAAAAATCACAAAGCAGAGCCTCTTCTGTTCAATGCAGAACAGAGTGCTGTTTCACATTGAACAGAAGTGGCTCCACTGTGATTTATGATTAGCTTGAATGCCGGTATACGAGCAAATAAAAAATCACAAAGCTGAGCCTCTTCTGTTCAATGCAGAACAGACAGTTGTTTCCCATTGAACGGAAGTGGCTCTGCTTTGTGAGTTATGATTGGCTTGTATGCCAATATACAAGCCAACCAAAAATTGCAAAGCAGAACCTCTTCTGTTCAATGGGTGAACAGCCCGCTGTTTAGCATTGAACGGAAGTGGCTCAGCTGTGCGATTTATGATTGGCTCATATGAGGTATACCAGCCAATCAAAATTCAGAAAGCAGAACCTCTTCTGTTCAAGATTTTAAGAGGCAGTGCAGGACTTGGGACAGTCCCACTCAAATTGGGACATCTAGCAATCCTGACTGCAGGCTATAGACTGCCTTCCCCACCAAGGACTGATATCAGAGTATAGGTAAAGAGAAAAAAATAGGGGGATCCCAAGTGAAAGACTAGTAGTGTTAGAGTTTTTAATTGAATCTATAATAGAAGCTGTTGTTAGGATAATTACTGGGGCATACAAAATATTGCATAATAACTACAGGAATCAATCAGAAGAGGTTAGAAAGGATTGGGAATAGAGAAAAACTGGATAAGTAATTCACAAAAGAACATTCAGAGGATATATGTATGACTGCCAAATAGGCAACAAAGTCTAGAAGATTTAGGATTTTTGATGGGAAGTGTTTGCATTTGGTATTTTTATACCCCAAGCAGACTCCAAAAAATGTTTCCACAGGTGGATTGTAAATATTGGAGGTGTGATGATGAAGAAAGAAATAATTGGAACATATCTTTTGGGAGACTAATGAGTTCATAGACTTTAAAATTTCCCCTGCAGGCTATGTCAGAAATACTGTCTGAGCAAATTGGTGTAACTAAGGACATGCTTTTTTGTGCTGTGATACAGGATCTGAATAGGCTAGACATAGTATGGCCTTCCCAAGTTCAATTCTGGCGGATGCCAAAAAAAAGCAATCACTAGAAAATGGAAATCAAAGTCTAAACCAACTATATTAGAGGTAATGAATATAGTAACACAGATAATAAAAGAACTGGATGTAGGATCTTTAGAGAAGAGTAGGAGCAAATAATATAGAAAATGGGAATTGGGGAAACAATACATGCAGAATAGTGTTTTAGAGGACAAATTAGGTTTAAGGGAAGGCAGAAATTAAATGAGCTATGTAATGTTCGATTGACAATGACTGTATAGAAGATTATATGTGATATATAAGGTTTGCAACTGAAAACACATCAATATGGTTTGTTTTCACTTATATAAATGTATGAATGCTTATGTTATAAGTGATAATTCATTAAAGATGTTTTTTGTTTGAAAAAAATGCTTAATTTTAGGTGCTTTATGCTTTTGCTCTCAGTAGGTTTCAAAATGCTTTCACTTTTCCTTATTCAATACAAATAACCTGTGCTTAGCTTCTATATATATAAATATAGTGGTGCTTTTTGCTGATATCCACTACATAGCTGCAAAGTCATGAACTATGAATACCACCCATAGCCTAACCAAATTAATCTAAATGCAGTAACTGTAATAGCTAATGATATTCTAAATGAGTAGTTTCATGTGCAATATCTGTGAAGCAAATA
>NC_056732.1:750526141-750568641 GCF_019279795.1 Protopterus annectens | reverse complement strand
AGTACTCTCTACCATGATGCTGCTTTAATAAATAGTGTGTTTGCACTCAGAAACGTTTACAGTTTTTATACTGAATTTTATAGCTACATGAATTAGAAAATAACCAATTTCCTTTTCAGAGCCTAATCTAAAAAGTCCACTCCTTACAAGCACTGCTTCCCCTGGAAAACATCTATATATGCATCATCACAGAGACCTAGTTCAAGACCGATGACAACACTCCTTTAATGTAGGATTTCAATACCTGCCACAAGTTCAGGCCTATCACCCGAGATGAAAAGGTGATGGTGTCTACATATTCTTAAAGAACAATTCAGCTCCAGACTTGCTAGGTGAGATAATGACGTGGAATTCCTCTGCATCCAACTTAGCATTAACAAAACTCCTGTGTCATACCTAACTATAGGTCCCCTCTATGTACCCCATCAGTCCATATCTCCTACCTAACTAATATGGTGTCCCTATGCATTAAGCCAACACCATTATTCTAGGAGACTTCAATCACATTTTCTTCCAAAATTGCCATTTTGAGGAAGGATTATTAGGGGAGAGCAACATTTTGAACCAAAATTGGGGACAATGGAGAGGTTTGGATATTCCTAATTCTACAAAGCGATTTGCACATACCTCTCAACCTCTTAAAGCAGGAAATCTGGACAAGGCCAAATATATTGGGGGAACATACAAACACTACTAAAAATTGCTCTTGTATAACCTTAAGACAGTTGATAGAATAACAGGTCTTGCATTAGCATGCATTTTTCTGAAGGTTATGATGTCTGAAACTCAATGTCTGTCATTTAGTGACTTCATTGTATGAGAACAAACCAAAAATAAGAAGCAAATATCTATTCATTCTGCAAAAATATGGACAACTGAGAGGTATAGTTCAACCGGGGCTGTCTGAGTTTGCTACCCCCCACTCACAAAATCATGGTCGAATGGAGCCTTCCCCCTGCAGCCATTCCAATGTCCCATTCCTTGGTTACTTTGCCTCATTTACCATAAACACTGTAATGTGCATACTGCTTTACTTCTGCGATGATTTACATTTCATTTTAAAGTTTTATTTTGCATTTTACAGCACAAACCCTAATAGATATCTGTTAAACAAAGCAATGCAGTCTCACAATGAAAACAGACTTAACATTAAAACTTCTCTGCCGTTGAAACTCACATGCATGGAAACAGCATTGAAACCCACATTCAAAGAAAATACATTTTGCCAGTGGCAGATAAATATTAACTCTGGGCTGTCTTCAAAATCATAAGCCCCCTTGAACATGAAACATAGGCATGCTCTTTGATACACCTTCCTGACTGTATTACATTATATTCCTTGTACAATATAGTACAGTTGTTAGAGGGCATTTTAAATGTATTGTTTTGAACATTTTTCCAGTAAACAATGAAACAAAATGCATACACCAATGACAAAACTGCCCAATTCAGAACATTTCCATCATAAAAAGTCTACTCAACCTTCTATAGTCCACCAGTATCAGTAAATATGCACAATCTCTGAAATAGTAAAAATCACATTAAAGAAATCTGTAACTAATAAAGAGGTTGCTGCTAGCAAACAACTTTATATGTCATTGTTTCATCTACAAATAAAGTGCCTGTTGCCCTTGAAGAATAAATTGCCTTTGTTGCATGCATTAAAAAATGATAAGCTAGTAATACCGTAATAGGGAATGGATAGCAAACTGATAGGTTCATAGTTACTAGGTATCTTTGCCAAAAAGGACTGTAGCATCCACCCCCTTTACAACACAGTACAGTATCAGCAATGCATCTACCTACTGTGGGAGTAGAACCCACAGCCTTCAGCATCAAAAGCAAGTATACTACCTGTTGTGCTATTAACAATGCAAGCAGACTAAGCATAAGCAGCACTAAACTTTTGCTCCCCTGCAGCTCTCAGCTCCTTGTAAAATCTACTCGACACTCAGCTGTATCTCTGAACCTTGCAGCACAAGAAATCTGGAAAAAGCCAAAATTTATTGGGGGAGGGGGGACAAAAGGCCAAAAACCAGGGACACATTTTAAACATTGCTTGTATTTGGATTTCTAGCGTTATTTTGTCACTGTTATTCCAATAAACGAAGTTCTGGTGGATTGCGAGTTTCCCTTGTGGTGTCTTAGGCAAGATTCAGCAGTTTTTACATTGCTTGTATAATGCTGAAAAGTTGCTAGAATAAAATGCTGCGTTATCACCATACATTTCACTGCCACGTCTTGAACCCAGGGGACCCTGTGCAAAACAGTCAGAGCAACATACCACTACGCCACATCAGCTGTTTTGTGAAAGAGGAAGACTGAAACTTAAATGGCTACCATTTAGTGAATTCAGTTCTCACCATAGCACAGCTGTCAACCTCTTAGCACAAAACACCTGAACAAAGCCAATAATTGGTGAATACAGCCCCCAAACATTCAGTGAATTCAGTTCTCACCATAACTCTCAACCTCTTAGCAAAAAACACCCAGACAAAGCCAGTAATGGGGGAATATAGCCCCCAAACATATTCAGTGAATTCAGTTCTTACCATAACTCTCAACCTTAGCACAAAACCTGGATGAAGCCAATAATGGGGGTAATACAGTCCCAAAGATAGGGATAAATTTCAAATATCCATCTTACACACTTAGAGAATTGCTAGAATAAAAGATTCTGTGTTACCATGCACTTTCTGAAGAATATGAAGTCTGATATTCAAATGAGTGTCATTTTTTTAACATTTGTTAACCAGGAAAGTCAGACTTGGAACAAAAGCTAATTTTTAGCAGAGGCCCAGACAGACATGTTTTGTAAGATGGGAGGAAACAAAAACAGGGAGGGCATACAGATTCCACACAGAAGGTTAGGCACCTCAGCCAAGAATCAAACCAGAGAACATGTAGCTGTCAGGCAACAATGCTACCACTGCACTAATGCACTACTAGCTTTGTAAGGACACAAATACAGAAACCACAGATTTTATGAGGAACAGAACAAGTATGAGGGAACAACCTGCAGCATTTTTACAAATGGTGGTGTAGGGAATTCAGGCTCTTGCCACTTGGGCCCAAGGTACAGGGTTCAAACCTTATTCTCTACCCACCACCATGTAGCACCTGATAGCATTATTACCTGTTCTATTTTTCAGCAGGAAAACACCAAAGGAAGTACATTTTAGTAAAATTATTTAAATGTAAAAGTTGTAGATGCATATGGCAGTGTAACTGAAACACTTTAATAAAAATAAAGTTTTGCTGTATGTTAGTATTTCTAATTCCATCGATAAGATAATTTGAGTTCTTTGCAGTGAAGGGTTGCCTGCTGTCTTGTAGAACATCAAGATTTGTTAGGAAGAAATGACCCACTTTGGACTTATTACCTGTAGTAGTTGAGATGATTAAATTCAGTAATACTGAGTTAAACAACTTTTATGGCAGCTTCTGGATAGGATCTGAGTAATAGGCCTAGATTCAGCTAATACAATCACTAGTGTTCATGCTGTAACAGTCATAGTCACTTAGTTACCAGTCAGGTTCTCTTCTGAGCCACCCTGGAAAGCAGACATCACAGCATACTGGGATTCACTTTATTACCAAGTAAGTAAATATATAAGTGGAAATATACCTGCATATGTATATTAACGGATGAGATGCTGAAGAGGTGCCTGGTGTGTGTGTGTGTGTGTGTGTGTGTGTGTGTGTGTGTGTGTGTGTGTGTGTGTGTGTGTGTGTGTGTGTGTGTGGCTGGTGGGGTCAACACATATGGCTGTAGTATTTACCTAACGGAGCACTATGATGAGTCACTAAGCTGGGTGGAATAGTTTGAAACTGCTTGTTTGACATTTTAGCCACTGCAGTGGAACCAGCAGTGTTGTTTGCAAAAGTTTCTCTGCCTTTCTAGATGAGCTGTGGTTGCTAAGTCCCCTTAGGAGCAATGAGTGAGTTGTGGCAGAAAATATCATGGTGTGTTTTTCGTGGCTGCATGTGCAGCAATCTTTTAAAGATAGTGTTGGCTGACTGTAAAACGTTTTCTGAACAGTTCACCATATTCACTGTTTTTGCACAGTCATGCACACACTGTGTTATTGTCATGTACTTAATATTTCACAAATGTTCATTTTTTACTTTTTTGATTATATGTGTTGGCCAATGCCATGTAACTTTCTTCCAGATTGTGCCTTTTGTTCTCAGTTGAGTTTGGCTGTTACTTAATTGTAATGTTTTAATAGTACATCTGTATGTTTATTAATAGATTTATGGTATTCAGTTTATCCAAGAATGCTACATTTACAGTAAGCATTATAAACTTTTTGACCAGACGTACTGTTAGCTCTTGCGTCTATGTATGTATTCTCTGTGAGTGCATGTTGTCTGTTTTCATGTTATCTGTGTTTTTTTTTGATCCAGTACGAAGGTAAACTGCAAAGATATTTGATACTTAAACCTGGATTCCTGACTACTGCCTTTTTTACTCATGTGCATATATTGTTAGGCTCCCAAAATATTTGAAATGTTATAGTGTATAAATTGAACTGCTTTGTTTATTAAGGATCCATGTACAGGTCTGGTAACAAAATACAAAATGATGAATAAGTGTGTGACAGTATGGTGTGTGTGCATGCATGTATGTGTGATAAACTTTTTGAGTTCCTGTTTGTGTAGTACTTTCTGATGTACATTTATAGAATATGTCATTTCTAAGTCTGTGGATGTTTAGTTGCAGTTTTACCACAGACTCATAGCTATGCCTTGCCATGCCATGCCATTTCTTTGGCTAAAGAATACAGTGAAATATCTTGCTTCACAATGACCAAAGTTATACCAAAGTTGTTGTAGAAGTAAATACTGTTTCTTTCATTGAAAATTGAAATGTGAAACATGCTTAAGTAAATGTTGAAACCTTATTTTTTGTTTCTGAATGTATGTTTCTGGACTGGGTTTGAGAATGGCCCTCTGTGATCAGTTCCCTACTCTTGTAAACAAATCTAATAAATACAGCAGGAAGTAAATTCTTAAGTTTAAATAGAGCACAGCTCTGCTCTATTGGTTGTTTAGGGGATTGACAAATTGCTGATATGTTTTTGGGGTGGGAGGGGGTTGTTAACATTTACAGCCTCTTCCATGCCACTAGCAAAGCAGGTGAGAATAAGTTTCCATCCGTAGCAATTTTTGAGAGAAGACCTTTGGTTACTAATGTTTTGCTCACTCTGTGTGTGGCAACATGTTCACATTTATTTCAGAATGATGGCTGTTGATTTATAAATTTTTTAGCAATTTGTATATTGCAATATTTTTTATGAGTTTTTACACATAATAAGATAAACTGTCAAGTTATACATCTGCACACTAGTATTGGGCATTTTACACACACACACACACACACACACACACACACACACACACACACACACACACACACACACACACACACACACACACACACACACACACACACACGTCCAGAAACCGTTTCACACACACATTACTCACTCTGAAAGAGTCCCATCGTCCATTTCAGATCCCGCTCGCTCGTAAGTGTCCCATCTTCAGTGAAGTCCACCATCCGTTTCAGTTCCCACTTGTGAACCCGAAACTGTCCGTTTCAGTTCCCGCTCGCAAACTTGAAAATATGTGCACTGCGCGATGATGTCAGTACGCCCGCAACTGGACTTCTTTCATCTTAAAGAAGAACGCCCTAAAATACAAAACTTTTTTTTTAAATTAAAAGATTAACTAGTCAGCCGATTCCAGGGGGGTGCAAGTGCACCCCCTTGCACCTGCCTGTGGGTGCCCTTGACCACATGGCTTTCTCATCAAGAAAATACAGGGCCTACAAACTATGTCATGATGTATGTGGATAGATTTAAAGCCAAGTCACTGTAATCTGTCTCATATAGGATGAGCTGGCATCTGCCTGACCTCCAGGCCAGTCTCTGACCCTGCCCTGCTGGGACTACTGCATATCCACAAATCTGATATAGCCGATGACATCAGCAGTGTCTTTTGAGGAGAATATGCTAATAAAAATGCCCTTCATGCTGTTGTAAAACACTCTCTGTAATATCAAGCAAGATTGCACACACGCAGTTGACTACAGTGAGAATAGAACCCCTGCCTATCTAAGTCCATAGAATACAGATCTCAGTACTTTATGCAAGCACAATGGCACAGGTCTGACTAGGAGTGTCTCAAACAAAACTTGACATCAGCAGTGTATGTTGAGGACAATATGGTAATAACATTGTCCCACATATTGGTGTAAATTCTCTCTGCAATGTAAAGTGAGAGCACACACACACACACACACACACACACACACACACACACACACACACACACACACACACACACACACACACACACCAGGTTGAATACAGTGAGAACAGAACTCCTACCGATCTGAGTACACAGACTACAGAACACAGTACTTTATGGAAGCACCATGGCACAAGTCTGATTTTTACAAGAGTGCTGCTCAGCTTATATAGATGACATCAGCAGACCACATAGGAGAGAAGATGGTGGGAGCCCTGCATAGTTTCGTAGCTTCACAATTTCACAGGGGGCTACTTGCCTAATGACTCTAGGGTGTTTACAAGCCTAGGTATATAAAAACACAAGTATCCTTATTGAGCATAATTAGACAGTTGTTCTTAGTAGAGAAATTTTGTCAGTAGCACCAACTGGTCCTGACCATTAGGAACATAGGTGCCACCCCAGAGGTGATTCTACAATCAGCCAACCAGTTGTTAAGACTGAGCTTGAACAGGGTTATTGAGGAGCATTGCTTCACACTTGGTGGGACCTATTACAGAGAAATATCAACCACTGGCGGATATATCTGTGTCCTCAGCATGTTCTGTTTATGTCACAGGCTAGGTTGAGAACTCTGGAGCAAGTTATTCTTATCTCATTTGATTTGCAGTTGCACAGCATTTTCAGTAGGGCAGGGTCTGAGACTGTTCTGTAGGCCAGGAATAGGACACCTCTCTTCCTGTATGATAATGAGTACAGTGACAGGTCTTTCAGTCTTTCCACATATGTCATTGTTGTTATGACCTTCCTGATCTTGGATGCAATGTCCACATGTATGAGGTACTGAATGCAGAATGTCTGTCTTACCACTATCAATGCATAGTGATGAAAGTGTAGATTGCTATCAACATGTGTTTCCAAGTCTCACAACACTGTGTTTGAGCTTAGAGGGGTGCTATGTATATTATAATTCCCTGGAGTACCTCACTGCCAAAGGAGACAATGAGACCTTGTTTGCTTTAAGGTTATGTTAGTGAGTTTAGCACCATTCATTTGTCTGTGTCAACCCCTTGTGGAATATGGTACCATCATTAGAGGACTCTATATGAATGCATCCAGTTAACAGTCATCTGCAAACTTAGTAAACCACAAACAAACTATTGTTGCCTGTGTTTCAGAAAAGTAGTTTCTAAACAGTTGAGGGCCCATCACAGATCCTTGTGGTATTCCACTGGTAGGTGGGCTGGTGGTGGAGGTGCAGTCCCCATCTTTGAGAGTATGTGTTATGTTCGGGAGCCAATAGGCTATACATCTAGTAGTGTATGACCTAATTCCCAGATATGAGATCTTCACTATGAGACATGAATGGAGGATAGTGACAAAGGCCTTGGATAACTCAACATAGGCAGTATGTCCTGTTATTTCTCATCTAGGTCTTTGGGGTCAGTATCAAAAAAGTCCACAAGGTTCTATAAGCAAGCTCTACCCTTAACAAAAACAGAATGGGTCGAGTCAAGTGTGCTGAAGGTCACCTATGTCTCTGTGGATATAAGGTCCATGCTGATTCCTTCCCTATTCTTGTAGATAAGACTTTTTAGGCTTTTGGGTCAAAAGTTGTACTTGTGCATGTTATCAGATTGATGTGCATTACATATCACATGACATTTAATATTACTTTCTGTAGTGTAGGTGATATATGTGAGGAAAATGTATTGAGACACCAGGGTTGCAGTGCTTGTGTGTGTGTGTGTGTGGGGGGGGGGGTGACAACACATGTCTCTATTGTAAATATGTGACATATTGTTAGATAGGGCCTTCAGTTTGGAATGTTTCCACATGTAGTTTCATATCCTAGACAGAAAATGGATAGCAAACAGCAGTGATACATAATAATATTTATTTTTCCATAGTAATGTGAGCAGCGTGTTTGCATAATGGTTGGCAAAGTGTATATGCATGCATGATACACATGTTTGGGTGTAGCTAAGCAGTGTGCAAATGCAAGCCGCAGTGCTAAAGTCTGACAGTTCGTATTGAGTCTATGCAACACACCTGCTGCTTAACTGACTCTGTAGTAGTACATACTAATGAACTGATACATTCCTTTTTGGCCTCAGATGATACTGGGTTCAAATCTAGGTATATTGAATACTTTTAAATAATTTTATTTAAACATTGATAATGCAATAACATGAATTCTTTATAGTGCGTGTGCAGCTGTGTGTTGGCATAGTGCAGTGGGGTTAAGTGGCATTGCACAGATAGCGTCATTTTTTTGCCGCTCACTGTTGCTGTGCATTGGTGCATGATGTGTACCTCCACGCAAACATGGAGCACAAAAAGTGAAGGGATCCATTTCTTTGCAGCAACTTATTTGTGTTGTGTGTGATTCTATTTTTTGAGCAGATCAAAGGTGTTAAAATAGGGTAGATAAGAAAGTGGTGAAATGGGGAGCAAGCAGGGGTAAGAACAAAGAGAAAGCAAGACAGGAATGTGTAAGAGAGAGGTAGAAAAGAGCCATAGCTATCTATTTCTTTAACAGTGTAAACTGAAAATATGTGCAGAATATTATCTGAATTTGGACGGTCAACTCCTGAGAGAGGTGTGACCACAATGCAAACATATTGTATAGCCATTTGAATGGAATCAAGTGTGTCAAGAAGACAAGTGGGGAGCTACGTATGGGCCAATTATTTTTGCTTTGTGCGGCAGGTGTCCATTTATTTTTTATTTGAGAGAGAGAGAGAGAGAGAGAGAGAAGACTGTTGGGGAAAGGAATTAGGTATGTCTATGTCAGGTAAGTTGGGTAGGCGAGGAAACAATTGCAGACAGCCAAAACAAACAAGGCAAGATACAGGGATATTGATGGACACAAAAGCTTGGGGGACATCATGATTGGGGTGAGGGTGGGGACAACTTGGGCCACGGCCAGCAAGCTTGGTGACAGTGAGAATCGAGTCCTCACCTTCTGGACATCCTCACTGCCACCTTACTTGACAGGTGGCTGGAGTGCTTGACATCTCCTCCTCCTCCTCCTAGTATGCAACATGAGGGAGAGTAGATTCTTCAGCCAGCGTAGGCATGCACCAATGGTGTGGTGCACTACCCTACACATCATCCCTGTCAACTTGCTGCAGGTGATGAAATCACCACCTCCGCCACTTTTCCTGAGGATACCATTGCACCAGCCTCCAGGGCAGGACTACTGAAGGTGCAGGTAGTACAGGGTCAGCAGAGGCTGTGCTGCCAGGTTGGGTCCCAGAAGTGCTGGTAATCAGTGCTGCAGTTGATGGGCTAGCCTACATTGCTGTGCTGTGGAGCATTTAATGATGTGGTACACATGGATGGCATGGACACATGTTGGTGGCACAGAATAAAAATAAAGAAAATAAAAAAAACATTTGAATAAAATAAAAACATAAAAATTATTTATGAAATAAAATAAAATACAAATAAAATAAAAAATATTTATAAAATAAACTAAAATATTTTCAAAATAAAATAAAATATAAATAAAGAAAATAAAAAAGAAAGATAAGGGTTGGGGTGAGAGAAAAAAAATTGATAAGATTTGTACCATCATATGTGACATACAATACATTAATACAATTATACAACTCTATTATCCTAAGTTTTACATTTAAGTCTACCTTCTAACAAATACAAGCTATACTACAGATTGCTGCAAGTAATCTTTGAAATGTGCACATATTGCACATATTCATATTCCAGTTATACAGGTTACAGTTTACACCAGAGCATTTGTGTCACTGGTATAGAGGTTTTAATTTAATGTAAATATTATTGAAGAAATAACAGTATGGTAGAGTTGTGAACTGTGGTATATGAACCCACGACCTCTGATTAAAGTCTAATATTCGATTCTTAAAATTAGTTTGCGCATTTACAGTTGGGATACACATGCTCAGTTTGATATAACTCTATAAAATACCAAAAAAACTATATTTAACTTTTAATGCTACAATAACACTTATCCTCTGCTGCATACATGCCACTTGCTCCCCTCAGTCTCTCCAATCTAGCCCCGTGGGCCTGTCCATTGAACTCCTAATCAGTGGCAGCAGTGGAAGAAACAGAAAGGAACATAATACCATTATGCATACCAGTCTAAGTACTCTCTTGAGTTGATACTTACAGATATGGGATGTCCTCAGTCCTAAATTTCTCAGTACTTATATGCATGTACCCAAGAATTACAGTGGTTTTAAAGGTAAAACACACACTATGATGTACATCCTCCATCTTTGATAATTTTTGTCATGCAAATGAAAAATAACAATCAGATATGCTTGCAAATTATACAAACACATAAACAATAACAATCATGTCCAGGTTATTGTATATCTAGGATTAGATTTTGAGATACGACTTGACCTCATTACACAGTAATCAGTATTGGGTTTAGCAACAGGGACAGTTACTGGAGAATGCTGTCCTTTAGAAACTTCAGGGATAATTTCAGGAACAGGAATAGAGGACGAATTGTTCTCTGGAACAGGAACATTTGATAGCATACTCTGAGAATTAGTCTCCATTACAGACAAGATGCTGTAACACTGTCTCGGACACTGGCAATAAATCTTTCTGATTCTGCCTAAATTCCATTCCTTGTGACTCAATGATGTCCGATCTTGGTTCCTCACATAGATGTTTCACAAGTCCTACTCAGTCAAAACCTTTTACTGTTTTCATCCTCACTATCTCTCCTTCTTTTAATGGACAGAGAGGTTTGCTGGTTTTGTCATAATGGAATTTCTGTGACAAACACTTTTCCATTAGTTGAGCTTTTACTGCTTTGTTGTTTTTAGCACTTGGCATCAACGAATTCTTACTGAGTGGTAATGTAGCTATGGTTTGTCTTGACATAAATCTTTGAGTAGGTAAATTGTTTTGAGGAAGGTTTCTGAGATTAAGCAAATTGAGAAAAATATCGGTTTTGTCTAGTTTGGATTTATCCAACAATTGTTTCGCACTTTGAACTGCATGTTCAGCCAAGCCATTAGATTGTGGATACTCAGGACTACAAGTAACATGAACAAAGTCCTATGTCTGAACTAATCTCTTTAACTGCTGACTTGTAAACTGTGCACCATTGTCAGAAACGACTTTCTGCAAACTACCATGGCCAGAAAAATGCCTTTTCAATTTCCTAATAACAGTATTGGAAGTTAGGTTAGGAAGTAAGTCAATCTCAAACCAATTTGATTAAGAGTCTAATAATGCCAAATAATGTTGACCATTCCATTCAGAATTATCTGTGACTATTGTCCTCCAAGGCAGTTCAGAAATCTGGTTTAGCTGAAAGTGGTTCTTTTGGTTGATGTGGTTTAGTACTATTACAAATTGAACAAGCTTAGATTTCCTTCTCAATATCTTTTGACATAGAAGGCCAAAATAGTAGTCAATCTTGCCCTTCTTTTGTAGAATCAGTTCCAGGGTGACCTTAATGCATGATTTTAATATACTCTTATAGCAAGGATTGTGGAATTACCACATATGGACCTTTCATGATACCACCATCATCCATTAAAATCTTGTCTCTATAAGGAAAATGCTGCTGCACATCTAGTAGTAAACAAGATTGTTCTACAGGCCATCTGTGACTGACAAAATGGTTCAACTTCTGGAGAATTGGATCTGAAGCTGTGTGAGTTCTGAGCTCATCAAGATGTGTGGAATAATAGTTTCTAACTTCCATGATTTCAAAGTCAGCTTTCTCATTGTCATGCTGGTCAGTGGTTTGCCTGGGCAATCTGGATAAAGTATCAGCTAAGATAAAGATGTTTTGGCTTTTGTGTGAACTATATTGAAATTGTAGTTTTGCAATTTTAACAGCATGCGTTGCTATCTAGCTGGAGCTGTATGCATTGGTTTTCTCAAAATAGTAACCAGAGGTTGGTAGTCAGTCTCACTCTGGATAAGTTGGCCATAAATATAATCATTGAACTTCAAACATGTTAACACTGTTGCCAAATGCTCTTTTTCAATTTGCACATACTGCATCTCAGTTTGAGTTAGAGTTCTAGACACATAGAAGCGAAAAATCTCTTGGATCAATACATATTCGAATGTCATCTGAGCTTTTCCTATGAGCTACTACCATGGAGGATACCCATTTGTTTGACTGCCGTCTTGAAGAATGATGGTACCAAGACCATGTTTTGAAGCATCACAGGAAAGAGTTACAGGTTTGTGAACATCATAATATCTCAAAGTTGATGGACTGGCAAGCTTCTGTTTCAGGGCATCACACACTCTTTGGTGTTGTTCCAACCAGGACCAAGTTACATTTTTGCATGGCAAACCTTGTGCTGAAAGCTCACTTAAATCAGGAATGAATTTGATTAAATGGTTGAACATGACAAGAAAACTTTGTAAAAATGTGACATTGTTTGAAGCTGGCATCTCAAGAATTGCAATTTGCTTGGATGGATCTGGTTGTAAGCCTGAACTGGTAAACAAATGACCCACATAAGTAACTTTTTCAGCCTGAATTTACATTTCTGAGGATTCGGTTTAAGATTCACTTTACTAGCACAATCTAGAACTTTCCTGAGGTTTCTATCATGTTCGACTTCACCATTGCATCCTAAATGAATATCATCTACTATAACAGCACATAGATAACCAGAAAAAAATTCATTCATTGCACGTTGGAAGACTTCACTGACAGAATTTATTTCAAATGGCATTCTCAAAAATCTGTACCTTCCAAATGGTGTACTGAAAATGGTTAGCAAGGAAGATTTTGATCAAGTAAAATTTGCCAAAATTAACTTTTAGCATCTAAGACAGAAAAAGCAGTGGTATTTGACATGAGAGCAGTGACTTCTTCAACTGTTTGCATCAGACAGTGAGGTTGTTTAAGCACTGTTCAAATCTCTTGGATCAATACATATTCGAATGTCATCTGATATTTTCTTGTGAGCTACTACCATGGAGGATACCCATTCAGCTGGTTCTTCTACTGGACAAATTACTCCTAAATGTACCATTCTGTCTAGCTGTTTTACTTTGTCCTGCATTGCTACTGGAACTTTCTGTGCTGGTCTGACAACTGGGCTTATCTCATGGTCTAACTACATGGAGTACACAAATGGAAGTTTGCCAAGCCCTACACATCTCCCATTAATCAGTACAGTATAAAGTACTTATCTCTTTGCCAACAAATCTACTGCATTAACCTTTTCCTCAAGCACAAAGAAACTATCAACCTAAAAAGTAACGTTGGATCTTTCTGTTGGATCAACTTGCTTCTTTGAATGCTTAATAAAAGAACGTGCATCTTTAGATTTACAAAGCTTTCTGAACTGATTGTACTTTTTGCATCTGTGGCATTGCTGACCAAAAGCTAAGCACTTCTCTTGTTTAGGTTTGTGACTGCCTCCACAGTCCACAGTCACAGCAGTTGATTATGAGGTTTACCATGGGTTTCGATTTATCACCCCCTTGGCTTTGCTCCATGTGCCCTGGGTTTTACTAAAGCTGCCACACCCTTTGGCTTATACCTCTTAACCTCGTGCTGCACAATGTCAACATTCATGCTGTGAGAAGCTGCAAGCAAGCTCTTCTCATTCGTAACCATATTTGTGTGCTTTTCTGTAAGCTCATATATCTGACAAATCTCTATGGCTTTGTTTAAAGTTAAATCACTGTCTGAAAGCAAAATCTTTCTCACTGCATCATTATTAACACCACTCACAAGCCTGTCTTTTATCAACTTATCTCTCAGATCACAAAACCTGCACTTTTTTGCTTTGTTTCTCAAGTCAGCTATATATGCTGCAAAAGTTCCACCAGGCTTTTGATCTCTTGTGTAAAATATGTGCCTTTCCATTGTAATATTTGTCTGAGGGTTGCACATCTCTCTAAATTTATGTTTTTAGCACTCAGTGACTTCCCGCATTTCAGCCTGTACCACAGTACGGCGGTCTTCTCCCTCTTCTGCATAAATAGCAGGTGCATACACAAATGAGAATTCTCTCCGAATGGCTTCAGAACCAGCTAAATTGAGTAAAATAAATGCTTCTGTATGATGTGCATCTTTATCAGGAAAAGCAGCCTGTATGAAAATATCATATTCTTGCTTAAACACTCTCCAATTTTCAGCAATGTTGTTATCAAACACAAGAGAATCAGGTCTGTGAAATCCCTCAGCCATGGCAAATAAGTTTCAAACACACACCAGGTACTTGTAATTATATTCAACTGCACAACAGTCTCTTTAAAATATCTGTACTCTTTGAAAATACTGTACTGTAACACTGCACACACTGTAGACACTGCATAATTCAGACACCGAATAGTTTTAGTTAATGTGGAAAAGTAGTACATTGTAAAAAAATTCAGTTGTTTTCTTCTTTTTTTAACATTTTATATGATTTGGATATTGTTTCAAACATTTTCATAGTTATTTTGAATACTTTTATCAGTATGTAGCAGTTTGAAACATTTCATTTATTCAGTAATTTGTTTTGAACATTTTGAATGCTTTGTTTTATATTCGTCGAGTGAAAAATCATTTAAATATGTTTAAGTACCTGGAAATATTTTCTGACCTGTTTGTGAGTCGTGTGAGTCATTTGAGCCTCTTCTGCATTTTCCTGCATTTCTGACTGTGCGCCTCATGGTTTTAAGAAGTTTTGACTTTGGATCCCATTATGACAATCTGTCACTCATCTTGTGTATTTAAATAAGACAGGGAGGCTTGGGTGTTCATTTAAGATGTTTATTACACACAAACACATCAGGATGGGTAACTGGAACATACAACTTAAATGAACTAGCTAATTGACTGACTGCTACACATGTACAAGCTTTCACTCTGAATGCTTACACAAAATGGCACTCTGCTTGCACATGCTAAGTACTTATATGCACATGCCCACAAACTAAAGTGGCTTTAAAAGTGCAAAACACACACTATGATGTACAAGTATCCCTCTTACTCCTCTGTAGGTCATTAAAATGATGCCTACATTGCTCTCCAGTGCAAGGGATACCAGTAACACTGGATACAGCCTGGCTAAGCTATCCCACACCTCAGACTTGTACTGGGAGCCAGAAATGTCCACTTGCAGAAGCCTTTGGCTGTGGTTCTTTACTAGCAGCCCAATGAATATCCTGGACTCCTGGACACCCCACATCTGTGCCCTAAACCTGGCACCTTCACCACTGACTGCTGCCATATCTATCTACCAGCGGATCTAGAGCAATGGAGACAGATGCTTTCCCACCAATTCCAGTTATTGCATTTACTGGAGTGCACACAATTGTGCAATGCATTTGTGAGATGGTGCATGGAGAGCAGCAGTGCCAAGCAGTGAGGAATGAGAAAATTGATTTTTACACTGTGGGATTCAAACCTAGACATGAGACAAAACATTTATTTCCACAACCTTGATTTCCCATTTTTGCCACAGAAGTCCTGCTTAGACATAGTCAAGCATCATACATAAATGCAGGTGACAGTATGAGCTGTTACACATGTATGTGTGTGACCTGACACAGTTATCGAATATAGAGGCAGTTGTGTATGATGTGTCTTATGCAAATGTGAAAACCATGCAAGTCCAGATAGCAGAATTATACTTACAGAAATATAGTATGCAGTATACTCTCAGTCATAATCTGATAATTAATCTGATACTAAATAAATAAATAAATGAATAAATAACATAATAATAGAGTGTCATCCCTCATACATATAATTAATATCAGCTCCACTACCTAATTTGTTATAACTAAGACTGAATATAATGGGAAGTGGAACAACAGTAAAAAGTACATAGAATATCTGGTATTAGAACCCAGGACTGTGTGTTTGGCAGTCCTACACTTACACCTGGATCATGTGTACGGCAGTCCTACACTTATACCTGTTGCAACAATACCGTTGAAATATCACTTGTTTGTGTTTCAGTTCATTGCTGTAAATTGCAATGTCACAACAGTAAAAAAAAAGGTTGCACACAATCTGTACTAGAACCCAGGACCATCTGTACTCCAGCCCTGCACTTACACCTGCTACCTCAGGACTAGATACATGACATTCCCTAATTTACTAATTATTCTTAACGTCTCTGTGTTAACCGCTGCACAGTGCTGCTTAGCAGGTTTGTGCAGTGCCCAACAGAAATAATTGAATGCATCTGGTTTCTATTTTTGGCTGTCGGTGCTCTGTCTGCTTTCTGGGTGATTGAGTTATCCAGTTTGTTCACTGCCACGAACAAGGATATGTTGCTATTGTTACTCCCTTATATTGTATCCAGTCCACACATCTAAGCCAAATATGTCTCTGCTGTCACATGTTAATGTCAGTTCTGTATAAATCTCCAACCTTTTACTTGCTTACAGTACCAAGTAATGAAATACAAAGATATGCCACTCATTCATACTATTACACAATACACTCTAGGTTCAAGACTTATCTTGTAAATGCAGCATTTGCCACAGTTTTAGTTCAGGGCTGACTCTGTCGAATGCAAACAGTACACAGCCAAAATGTGGGGAAGTAACAGTTGTGAGAGTTGCCTGGAATCAATGTTAGTATATGTATGTGCAAATGAGAAAGGTTTTTGGCCTCTAGGTGGTGAATGAGTGTGCTATGCATAGTCTCTAAGCCAATGCAAAGTCATATTGAGCACGGCTATGTCTGCCTACACCCACCGCAGCTGATGGTTCCCCAACTGACTCTTCATCTGCCTGTGGCTGTGATGACCTTGGCATTGGTGGTGGGATGTGTGCTCCATCCCCTTGCTGCTCCTGCTGAAGCTGTTTTCTCAGGATGTTGTTGTGTAGCATGGCACATACTGTGAATATTTCAGTACATGTCCATGGATTGTACTACAGGGATCCCCCAGCAGTATCTAGGCACTGCATCTGTGACTTCAGCAGCCCAAACACAAGCTCTATGATGTTTCTGGTTTGAGTATGCGCCTCATTATGGCATTTTTTGCTGAGTGTGTGTGCATTCCTGATGGGTGTCATCAGCCACATTTCCAGTGCATAACCTGCATCCCCCAGTAAATAAGCCTGTGGGATATCCCCCCTAATGAACACCTGGTACAGTTGGGAGGTGTGGCAGGTATGTGAGTTGTGGTAACTGCCAGGGTTGCTAGCATACACATTCAAGATGATTCCCTTGGCATTACACATGACTTGGCAGTTATTAGAGTGGTAGCCCTTTCTGTTTATCTAGAGTCTACCCTGATTCCTAGGTGTTGCCTTAATTTCTTTATGTGTACAGTCTATGGCATCTTGTACTGCAGGATAGTGTGCTACACAGTAGAACACAGTAGAACTCCTGCATATTTCTGTCCCTCTCCTCAGGAGTACTGGGAGAATATATGTGGTCACTGGCATATTGGAGCATAGAATTCAGGAATTGGTGGAAGATCCTAGATGCTAAGGCCTGTGGCACCCCCAACATGTCCCCTGTTGGTCTCTAAAAGGTACCTGTAGCTAAGATTCTGAGTGATCCACATACCTTTGTCGCCAGTAGTATGGGTTCCCCTTGGTTGTTCCTGGCTCTGTGTTGAGGATGACAGAGGTTGCAGAGGTCCTGTAGTGTGTCCTTATCCACCCTGTAGCTCTCTAAAATTTCCACATCATGTAGGTAGTGAAAAGTTAAATGAGGCCTGAAAACTCTTCTCCTTCTAGGCCTAAGTCTATTGGCAGCAGCAGCAGCAGCATAGGCTTCAGCCTGTTGCACATACAAGTGAATTAAAGCAGTGGCAACCCCTAACATTCTCTTCTCTCCGTGTAGACTCCTTTCTGTGGCTGTATTCCAAAAGGTTTTGGAATTCTCAGGGAAAACCAGCACTGAGTCTACACGTTTGCTTTATAGCTTCTTCAATAGCTCAGCCATGAGGGATTGGCTGATTAGTAAGCAATTCAGCTGCTTATATTGTAATTAACATGCCACAGAGTTTACCTTGTTTGCACAGTGGTGTGAGTCTCTACACAATGTTTACTGAATCTAAAACTTTGTGCTACCAAGTGCACATCACAATAGAAAAAGACCATGTAGGGTTTATTGAATTTGGCTGATTATTAAATATATGGACAACCAAGATTTATTTTTGAATGCTGACTCACATGTCACAGTTATCCCTACACTTAATCATTAATAACCTTTTTGCTTCCTTTTTTCACAATGTTAAGTTCTATGTTTTAACCCAGTTTTACAAAACTGTATTATATATGGTTGCCACTTGCCAGGAATTTTTCTTGTCAGGAAAACCCTATTTACATTTTAATTATGTTGCTAGACTAGTCTTTTATTTGACTTAACTGGCAACCTGTGAGGTATGAAATGTGATCATTTTCATATATTTATGCTTATCACACTTGATGCAAGTCTCTCACTTGCTCTAAATTGTGACAGCCCTAGCATTATAGCACTAGGTTTCCTGCTTTGGTTATGCATTTTAATAACAGATTTTGAAGTTAATGATTTAAATATCTGTATAATATTGTTAGTACATATAAGTTAAAGCAAGGCTGCAAAAGATGTAAGCATTTTAATAAGGCTAATAATGAAATGCAACTGAAATGTATATTGCATTATAGTAACTTTTACAGAATATGGGGATATTTAAAATACTAATGTAGTTTATGGTTATACAAAAATAAAGAGCATATATTTATATAATAAGAAAAAGGCCTACTAAGATTAATTAGTATAATGTATATATTATTTATGATCTGGTATAATAACATATTCAGACTTGAAGCAATATATGTTAGGCAGCTTACAGAGGAATAGTATAATGTAAAAATGATAGTAGTGGCTATAATTTTGGATACCTGGCTTGAAGTTATGTTAATAGTATGTAGGTAGTGGTTTATAATGTAATTTTCATAAAAAAAAATATATATGTATATATATATATATATATATATATATATATATATATATATATATATATATATTTATATATATCATGTATGTGTGTGTGTGTGTGTGTGTGTGTGTGTGTGTGTGTGTGTGTGTGTGTGTGTACACTATGGTTTTAGAGATCATTACAATGTCAGATCACTAAATCACATGACAAGAAGGTTGCAAGATGAAGATGTTGATGCCCAACATGTTAAACCTCTTACAGCCTTAAAACAATCCAAAGAGAAAACGGTATACAAGGAAAAACTACAGCATTAGCCTATTCTGTTATTTTTTTTTTTTCTGATTTATGCATTAACTAAGTATATATATATTAATATGGAAGACTACTTTGTAGACATAAGATCAGTCAAAGACATCACGCACAGAGGAATCTATCAATTTTCCAATTGCAAGAGGAGAAAATGCAGACAGTAAGAATGGTTACTAAACATGTGATCTTGCAGCTAGTGTTCTTAGATGTAAGATTCCATCTACTGCTGTTTCCTGAGCATATTCTGGCTGAAAAAATGTGTGTGTGTGTGTGTGTGTGTGTGTGTGTGTGTGTGTGTGTGTGTGTGTGTGTGTGTGTGTGTACATGCATGTGTGCGTGTGTGTGTGTGTGTGTGTGTGTGTATACATGCATGTGTGTGTGTGTGTGTGCTTGTGTGTGTGTGTCTGTTTCAGTTAAAGAGCACTGTGAATGTCTGAGCTGATGAGAATATATGTCATGACAAGATATGTATTTGCTGTAGATATGACATACTCTGCCTCTCATTAGAATAACTTAAAATATGGGCACATTGGAATATGAAACTATCCTTGCAATAAAGCTAATGCTAATTAGAGAGAGAAGAGAGATCTGCTGACATTAATGGCTTAATACTGTGCAAGTACCCGAATTCTGAAGGAATGGTTACCTCATTAGTCAATGTTAGCAAGAAATAATGGCTGAGATATAGTAGGCTTACCAAAAGAATTGATCAATATATGATTCAATGTCATTGCATGTGGTGTGATAAGAGATTGGAGCAGAAAATGTCAAATTATAATTTTCAAAAGTGTTAAAGACAACCATTATTAACTTGTCTGTTATACTGCAGTTTTAGGCTATAAGTGTTGCCTTCTAGTACAGGTAACTGCTGTTAAATGGAAAACAGATGAAGATTCACTCTTTTCGTACACTTTCTTTCAAATTTATCTTCTAACAATTAATTGTTTCCATGTTTACCACAGAGATGATCAGACAGATAAAACCATTGTGTTTACACATATCTAATACAGTATGATCGTCTTTGCACTCGTACGACTTCAAGGTAGCTGCTATCATCTGGAAAAGTGAAATAAGAAAAAATATAAGTTACCTCAGTAAAATTTTCTTCTGTGAATCATAATGCTGTAAAAAAACTCATGTGTTGTTTTTGAATTGCCAAAACATATCAAAGGATATGGGAAAATGTATTGTAAGGTAATTATCTAGATTATTGCAAATGCACTTCACTTAATAAATCTTCTTTTAAAGATCAGATCCAGATCATGCTAAAATGGAGCCCTAGCAGGGATAATGGAACAGGGATCCAACCCCAGCAGTCCCCCTAACCTCCCCCCACAGCAGCTGCAGCAGTACCCCCCAGCCATTCCAGTGCCCCATCACTTGGATATTTCTCCTCATTTACCGTAAACACTGTTCAAACCTGTGAGTTTGCATACTATTTTCTTTACTTTACTTCTACAATGATTATAGATATTTGGATTTAATTTAAAACTTTTGTTTTAAATTTTATAGCCCAAACACTGCTAAACATTTGCTAAACAAAACAATACAGTCTCGCAATGAAAACAGACTTAGCATTAACAGTAAACTTCTCTGCCCTTGAAACTCATGGTCATTGAAATGGAATCAAAACCCACATTCAAAGAAAATACGTATGGCTAGCAGAAGATTAAGCTTACCTCTGGGCTGTTTTCAAACCATAGACCCCTTGCACACGTTTAGGACCATGCACACATGCATGTGTTCTTTGATTCATCTTCCTGATTGTATTATATTCCTTGTATAATACAACACCACTTGTTAGAGTGTGTTTTAAATTTGAGTTTTGAACATTCTTTTAATAAGCAATTAAACAGTACATATGAAACAATAATGACAAAACTGCACATTTCAGAATATTTCAACCTTAAAAGCCCCTTCAAACTTCTGTCATTACAATCCACCAGTATCATTCAATATGCACAATCTCTGCAGAAGTAAGTCATCTAAATAATTCCACAATTAAAAAGATGTCTAACTAATAAATATGTTGCTACTAACAAGCAACTTTATATTTCAGTGTTGCATCTACAAATTTAGTGCCTTCTGCCACTGAAGAATAAATTGCCTATGTTTCATTAAAAAAACAGTAAACTGCTAATATTGCAATAGGGAATGAATGGCAAACCAACAACAGGTTGATAGTTACAAAGCATCCCATATAAAAGAGGACACATACAGGACTACAGCACCCCATCCCACTCCACCCTTAACGTGCAATACAGTATCAGCAATCCATCTGTATGATTTGTGAGTATAACCCAAACACAAGTACACAAGCCATTGTGCTACTAATACTACTTTTAAATTATTTAACACAAACAGTAATGACCATTTGTTAAACAAAACAGTTAGACACTGAAAGCAGACTAAGCATGAGCAGCAGGAAAATTATTTTCCGTTGAAGCTCACAATTCCTTCAAAATGTACAAAAACTCAATAGTCTGGTAGTTGGTGCAAATGATTTAAGCTCGTCTCTGGTAATTAAGGTAAAGGGTTTGAGCTTGAGCCTCGTGAAATTAATTAATCTATCACACCTAACTAGGGCATTTCACATAGCTTCACACACACACACGCACACACACACACACACACACACACACACACACACACACACACACACACACACACACACACACACACACACACACACACACACACACACACACACACAGACATGCATGCATGCATACACACACACACACACACACACACACACACACACACACACACACACACACACACACACACACAAACACACACACATGCACACACATATGCACACACATTCTCCACGAACCTACTGCATAACATTTGTCTGGTTGGAAAAAAAATCATGATCTTTCCTCTGCCCCAGTTTAAATGTGCATGCATTGTACTAGAGATGCGTGCACAGGGGCTACTAAGGACATGCTCTGCATGCATCCTTAAAAATGTAATGCATTCAGAGTGCATTCTTAAATAAGTTTGTGGCAGTCCCCAGCCTTAGACAACTGCTTTGGTCACCTAGTGCTGGGTCCGGTTCTGATTAAGATGAATCATTATCATGCAGGTCTTTCATCTAAGACTCTCTCCAGTACAGGAAATTGCCCTAGGTTTGTCATAAGGCAGGAAAACAGTTTTATGGAAGGAAAACATCAGAACAGGTTTCCTGTTTTGTCAAGACTTCATTTCTCAATAAAAGCAAAGTACTTTTGCAGAATGACAGCACACTGGTGCTATTTATATAGAGTGATTTGTTGCTCATATCTCTTTACTTATACAATTGTATGGTGGTACAACTGCAGAGAAAACAGAAATATTGAAATACTATAAATCACTGTCTTTAAAACAAAACACACAATCAGTGATTTCAGCCCTCTTAACTGTCCCTGTTTTGGAAGAATGTTCCTATTTTTAGGCCTGATTCACCCATGCAAAAGCTGCTCCTTTTTAAAAAAGGAGGACACACAACTAACATCTGAAGCAAAAATATATGTCATTACTTGGTAGCATTTTGCAATTCAGTTCACTAAAGTCTACAGATTTTACACTGTCACTTTGATAATTTTCTTATATTTTTTCATCATTTTTTGTCATTCTGTTTTTCTAAACATATTTCTTAGTAGCATATTCTATTCTTACTGGAAAAATGAAGAAATGTGCACTATAGGGTATTCAGTTTTCTGCTAATTAGATATTCATATTGTTAGTTGGATACACCAAATTCTCAAGTGCCTTTCTATTTTCAAGGCCTGCAGGTTGAGAGGTATGAGTTATTTCTTATTTAAACAAAAATGTGTATGGGGATCTTCAAACAGGGTAACAGCAATCTATGAGTTTAAACATTTCTACTATATAATTGTCCATGTGCAGGGAAATCACAGATTAGTTTGAGGTTCTGAAACTTCTTTTTCTTATTTTTCTTTTAGTTAAGGCAATCACATTTTTAGAACATACTGCATATTAGTACTATCCCAAGCATCATAGTTATCACTATTCCTGGAAAAGAAAAAAATTCTAAAAGCTTTCTGTTGATATAATTTTTGTGTGTTTATTTGTTAATTAGGTAGAAAGGTTGGTCTTTTCAATTAGGACCTGAGCGCTGTGGCAGATATGATAACCCTGAGAAATTCAGAATATTATGAAGGAGTCTACTAGAAGCATTTGAGCCATGGGCAATGGAAAATGCTGTTTCACAGCCATAGATTTGGGTGTCTTGTAGCTCACATGGACTGATGCTCATGCTTGAATTTGACAACATGTCAGGAGGAGGTGCAGCAATCTATGGAAAGACAGGAGCTACTGCACTTTGCCCAAATATGTTGCCAAGTTAGAGAAAAATAAGTGCAGCAGCAGTGGATAGAGAATGAAAGGAAGTTGGAATGCGGTTTCGCATTGCCAGCATCAACAAGCATGTGAATTTAGGTTTAGGAAGTGAAGAGGGGGAGGTTTAGGTTTAAATATTGGAAAGGAAGTTTAGAGTTAGGGAGCAATTGGGAAATTTAGGTTTCGGGGGGGTGAAGAGATCTTTAAATTTAAGGAACTATCAGACGCTTGTTTATGGAAGGGTAGAGTTTTACATTTAAGGAATGATTGGGACTTTAGGGTTAGGGAGGGAGATGGGAGTTTTATGTTTAAGGAGTAATCAGAGAGTTTAGGATTAGGAAGTATGAGGGGAGTGTTTTGCTTAGGGTGCAAGGATTTAGTAAGGGTTAAGGATCCCAGTGTGAGGTTAAGAACCAGAGTCAGGACTCTGGCAGGAATATGCAGTTCAGTAGAGTTGGGTGGTGGGAGGGCTAAAGTGATTATGTAGGAGTGGGATAGTTAGAGCTAATGCACTTGCCATTTAGAGCAAGTGGCAGAGAGAACAAATGTGTTGTAAACTACTAGCACATGGCACTTGTGTTAGACCTTTGTAAAGCAGTGCAATCATTACAGTGTCTCTAGTGAGATAGAGAATTTTGAAAAAAAAAAAAAAACATTAAGTTCTTGACCTGCAGCTGATTGTTGGAACATATATTTAATAACTTAAAAACTAATAAGTTAAATAATATTCCCCGGGATTCATGAAGCTCAGTGCAAGGACGGTTTTAGCCTTGCGCCGAGCATCCTCATTACAGATGGTGCAGAAGCGCCATATGAATATATATGAGGGTGCTCCGTCACACCCTTGACGTGCACAGGAAATGTGTACGAGTGCAGTGGGCATGTACAAGTGCTCTACGGAGGCGTAAACATGCCCCGACAGTTGCCCAACCTAGTATGCTTACTAATAGAGACCGCCTCTAATAGTAAGCCAGTAATTCAATGTCCGTGGATACAGAAATGTATGCAAACCATACAAGAGTGTCCACAAACAGTAAAATAAAATCAAAGTAGTAAACACACAAGCACATACTGGAATGTTGAGCCCCGTCCCTAGAACTTTCACAATTACATTCTCCGTGTCCCTATTTTACATTTGTATTGCTGCAATATCGAAAGTGTAAGTAAAGCGCAGCATGTTTGCATGTCGCTGCCCTCTGCCGAGCAGAGCTTACACATCAAAATCATTCAAATAGAGAAAAACATGTAAAATCAATGTAAATAGTGTAGTGGTTAAAGCATCCACCTAACAAACAGGCATTCATGGTTCGAGTCCAACAATAGCACATATCATTTTCCATGTGGAATGAATGCCATTTTGCTGTAAAACCGACATAAGAGTATCGCATGAGATGTTTAACTACATTTCTGTAGTAAGAATCTTTGTGTTCAACATCTTTGTATCATGTATAGTAAGGGTTAAAATGTGAAATTGCATTGCAAGCAAAGAAGCAAGTTAAAATAAGCTGTTTTTCTTGTAAAGAATTTGCTGACCAAAGAGGAATGCACAGATGTTACCTTGGTCCAGGCACAAGCTTATCTTGTGACTGACCTCTGACCATCTAAGGCTCCAGTATGTGAATTTATAGCCATGACTGAAATTTCTTGTCTGGTAACCAGTTACTGTGTACGTGCTGAGAAGGGTATAAAAACCCATGTGAAGTGTACAGAAATTAGACTGCTGACATACCATGTACTTTGTAACATGTCTCCATGCATGTAAAATAAACCTTTTTGCTTATTTTTATCTGCGTGATTCTTCCAGTATATGTTAAGAGTATTAAAATCTTTTGACATTTCTGGTGCCCAAGAACGTGGGGCCACCTCTTCATGGTACAAATCGCATAAGAGCGACTGAAAAACCTGTACAGGAGGGGAGAACGAATCTCGGGCTCCCTTGAACGGAAAGACCTCCGACAAAGAAGTCGTAAGTAGAGGCCAGTCACTCTTAGATTCAATCCGTGGGACGGTGACAAACGGGGCGGAAGATCCACAGTAAGGTAAGCTTTTACATTTATAAAAGTACTTTTTTTTAAGGGACTAGTCATAAAGGAATTTCTTTTGTTTAAATTTTACAAAAGACCAGTAGAGATCTCAGGAAAAGGAAACAGTTTTTCTTTTAAATAAGAAAAATGGGAATAGGAAGCAGTTGTTGTGCTAGTAAGGGCTGCTTAAATAAAAGGACTGAAGATGAGGAATATATGTTTAAATTACATCCAAAAAAAAAAAAAAACTTAAAATACATAAAAAAATGAAAGACAAATTATGGGAATGTCAAAATTTGGTGAGAGATCTGCGTAGGGACGCAGGAAGCAAAGTTAAAAATCAAGTAAAGGTGGGATTCCCTCAAGCACAGAAATGGTTAAAAGAAGCTAATAAGAGACATAGGGAACAATTTTCGAATAAGGAAAGTGGTGGCTCAAGTGCAAAAGGTACATTTTTTGTCCATAAAGAAGATGAGACATCTGTTGTCTGTCGTAAACCGACAGCCCCACCCTTGTATCCAGAAGTCCCTAAAGAAATGGTCGGTCCACCCCAGTATCAGGAAAAAGAAGCAGAGAATCAAGAAAAGGTGTCCTCCATAGTTTTACAGGGGCAGAGAAGCAGGGAAAAATACCCTCCGTAGTTTTACAAAAAACAAGCAGAGGAGACTCTGGAACTACGTAGCCGTAGTATAGACAAATCAGAGTAAAAACAAAAAGAAGCTAAAGTACATACCCTGTCCACAGACTCATATCTCTGTACATGCATAAAAATATCTTGAGGAAAAAGAAAAGAAAACAGGCTCAAACCTTTACGGTGAGTGCGGATGGAACACTTATGTTAATGTAAGCTCCGTCCAACAGAGGTAGAGGAAGGGGACGGGGTAGAGGCAGAGGGAGAGAGAGAGGGAATGTAGGACATTTTGAAGATTACGAAGGCAGACAAAAGAGGGGGGAATGTTTTAAATGCAGTAAGAAGGGGCATTTCACAAGAGATTGCCGGAATCCCGGGAAATCCGCTGCTGCTCCAGATCATAGTTCAGCATGACTATATGATGGTAGCACAGATGAACCCGACCCAGGTGCTGAGGTCGACTGGCAAGAGTCAGTAATACAGAATGAGGATGATTTTGAGGATGTGAATAAAGAAGGTAAAAGGGAATGTGCAGGATGGGAACATGAGATAACTGATTTTTCAGAAAAAGGTGAATATCAGGTTGTTAGCCTGACTATGCAGTTAGAAGTGCAACTGGTAATCATATTACAGGTTGAAGGGAGGGACGTAAAATTTCTATGTGACTCAGGGGTTTCTAGGACCTTCTTGAAACACACTGCAGTACCGTCCAATGTGACTACTGATGACTATGTATTAGTCAAAGCTGCCGACGGCTGCATCTATAAGGAACCTTTGTCTAAACCTTTATGGTTTACGGACCCTGAAACTAATCAAACCATTAGATTTCGGGTGATTGTCTCTCGGATTTGCCCTGTTAACTTATTAGGAAGGGATTTGATGCATGTTTTTAGAATAGCAGCAGTACCAACTGCATCAGGAATCTTGGCTAAGCGTATGAAAATCCAGGATGAAATGTTGCAGGTAGGGCAAGGGGATTTACATTACTGGTATAGTAATGATCTTATTGAAACAGGACCACAAAGCATGGCCAATGAGTTAACTAGCCTAGCTTTGAGCAAATATAGTACAGCTATTCAGTTACCAGAGGCTGCCAAACAACTACACTGTACAATGTATTACAGGAAAAGTGTGGGACCTGATCCCAAGTATGAGGAACAATGTTTTAAACACAAGGTGACCAGGATCCTATTACAAAATCTTTATTGGGACAGGGCAGGGAACTCCGCAGTTACTTGTAGTCTCACAAGAGACATGCAACAGCTTTTTCAAAATGCCTCAATCCCACATGTATCTGTGACTAGGGAAGAACAAACGGCATGGTATACAGCTGGGAAAAAAGTTACCGATTGGTCAAAGCTGGCAGGTAAGGGGGTTCAGGTACAGAAGTTAAATTTGGTGACCCAGGCCAGACCAACGGTACATCTTCGAGAAGATCGGTTAACACCGACAGGAGGCATGCCATCCTGACTATGCTTTCTGACCCCACAAGAAGAATTGAAACTACGGTCAGTACCAAAATCCTTATGGTCCCTAGGACAGCACGACATTGGCCTAATGAAAACAGCAGGACAGGTTAAAATAACTCCAAAATCTGATTTTAGACCTCATAAGTGTTAGTATCCATTAAGTAAAAAGGCAGAAGAAGGCATTTTCCCAGTGATCACGGCTCTACTGAGAGCTGGGGTTTTAATTCCATGTACAGATTCACCGTGTAACACACCCTTGTTCCCAGTAAGGAAACCGGACGGGACATGGAGAATGTTACAGGATCTGCAGGCTGTAAATGCTGCTGTAGTGCCAAGGGCTTCTATGGTCCCAGATCCATCTGTTTTGTTAAATGATATCCTTCCCACGGATAAGTATTTTTCTGTTATTGACATTAGTAACGCATTCTTTTCTATTCGCCTACACGAAGATAGTAGGTTTTGGTTCGTTTTTATGTTTATGAGCAAGTGGTACACATACACACGACTGCCGCAGGGATATTGTGAAAGCCCTACAATCTTTTCGCAAGAAATGTCGACAAACCTGGCACAGTTTCAACCAGAGCATGGCTGTCATCTACTATTGTACGTGGACGACATCTTACTGGCTGCACCCACGGAGGCTGTCTGTGAATCTGAAACTATTCGGTTATTGCATTTTTTGGTGAAAGAGGGACATAAGGTAAATAACTCTAAATTACAATTTTGTAAAACTGAAGTACGGTATCTAGGCTATACCATTTCAATTGCTGATAGACAACTAGATAACTGTAGAAAAGAAGCCATTTTACAGGCACCAATGCCCAGCACAAAAAAGAGAAATTATGTCATTTTTAGGAATAACAAATTTTTGTCGTAGTTGGATTCCAACTATGCAGAGGAAGTAAGTCCACTTTCGGAACTTATTTTCGCACTTCCCATGGCAGCAAATGATGCACTGCAATGGACAGATAAGGCAATACAGGCATTTACTAGGGTAAAGCAGTTGATAGCAGGATCTGCAACACTTAGCTTCCCTGACTATACAAAACCCTTTGTTCAGACAGTAGATTGTAAGCAGGGCTTTATGACATCGGTTCTGTTGCAAACTTATGGGGATAAGTTGAAACCATTAGCTTTTTATTCTAGTAAACTGGACACAGTGGCACGATCTTTGCCACACTGTGTACAAGCAGTAGTCACAGCTGCACAGGCTGTGCAAGCGTCTGCGACCCTAGTTTTGTTTCATGACCTTACCTTATGAGTACCACACTCTGTCACGGTAATACTACTACAGGATAAAGTTACCTTTCTCTCTCCTAGCAGACACTTATCCTGCATGACAACGTTACTATCACAACCACACATGACCATTGAGTGATGCACCACTCTTAATCCAGCCACGCTGTTACCTACAGCTGACGATGGTGCCCCTCACATGTGTTTAGATTTGATACACTCTAATGTCTTACCAAGACCAGACCTTAAGGACCAACCTTTGGCAAATTCTGATTGGGCCCTGTTTGTAGATGGGTCAGCATGTAAAAATGAGGCAGGCATTACACAAGTGGGTTATGCAGTCACAACTGAGACTACGGTACTAGAGGCAAGACCCCTCCCCAGGAACCTGTCCGCACAAGCGGCCCAATTGATTGCTTTGTCCAGAGCATGCACCATTTCCAAGGATAAGGCAGTTACTATCTACACAGATAGTCAGTATGCTTTTTCCATGGTCCATGTCTTTGCACAGCAATGGAAAAATAGGGGAATGGTTACAGCCTCAGGAAAGGAAATAACCCACAATGATTTAATCCTTAGCCTCTTACAAGCTGTCCAACTGCCACGGGGACTGGCCATCTGTAAGTGCGCAGTGCACATGAATGCCAAGGATCCAGTATCACTTGGAAATGCACTGGCTGACAAAACTGCAAAAAGTGTAGCCTTAACCTCTACCTTTGCACTCGAGACCACACAGAAGGAACTTCACCCTACAGATAAATTTGATCTACAAACTTTACAGGTAATACAGGAACTTAGTACAGTTCAGGAAAAACAGCAATGGGTTAAATATGGGGCTATTCAAAAGCAGGGAGTTTTTGTAGGTCCAAATGATAAGTATGTCTTACCAACAAACCTTTTTAGGTATGCCTCATTAGTGACGCATGGCCCATCTCATCTGGGCCCTGCTGCTATGGTTCAAATGATCCAGCAAATTTTCTGGACCAAGGGCTTTATAGCATACGCTAAACGATTTTGTTTATCGTGCCTGCTTTGTGCACGATACCATAGTGGTGGGGTGCGGATCACCCCAGCAGCTTTTCCGCTGCCTCCGTATCCATTTCACACAATCTGCATGGATTTTATTGAACTAACTCCTGTTCAACAGAAGCGATTTGTGTTAGTCATTATTGACGCTTTTACAAAATGGGTTGAAGCTTTTCCAGTAGCACACCCAGATGCACTGTCGGTAGCCAAGGCCCTTACAAATAACATTATCCCTCATTTTGGGCTACCTACATGCATCTATTCTGATAATGGCACACATTTCGTAAACCAAGTTATTCAAAAGCTGGCCGCAGTTTTTCAGATCGAGTTAAAACACCATTGTGCCTACCACCCATGGTCAGCAGGGTTGGTTGAACGCCATAATGGCATTCTCAAAGGCAAGTTACATAAACTCATGGCTGAGACACATCAGTCTTGGATAAACTGCTTACCTCTGGCACTCCTGTCCATGCGTACCACTCCCACCTCAAAAGGGGTCACACCATTTGAACTATTATACGGGAAACCTTATTACGTCCTGCAGTGGCAAAATCTTTTGCCTGTGGAACGTGAGGGGGTGAAGAGATAGCAGATTACATGAGGAAATTGCTGACCAGGACTAACACCTCTTTAACAAATGATTGCTTTTCAGATCAGAAGAACAACAGGATCCTGGAAGTGAAACCCGGGAACTGGGTTTGGATTAAAATTGTCAAGAGGAAAACCTGGGCCTCGCCTAAGTGGGAAGGTCTATACCAGGTTTTGATCGCAACACCTACAGCAATCCGAATCAAAGAACGAACATCATGGATCCATCTGACACACTGTAAACTGGTAAAACAGTTTGAACTGGACAAAACTTGAGTTCCCCTGAGGAACACTGATTAGTAGTAATCTTGTTTTGTATGAATATCTGACTATTGTAGCAATGCAGAAAAATACCGGAAGGTAGCAGCCCTTCCCACAAAAGCATTCCAAAATAATTTTGTTACTAATAAGTGTGAGTGTTACTTTTCTGTTTTGGCTGTTTTTATTTTCAAACAAGACTAGCCAAGTAAAGAGAGATGATGCATATGCCCTGTCTTTTAATGTTTCAAATTGTTGGATATGCACGGCTATCCCTACTGTACATGGTGGTCTAATGTTAGGTACAGTCCCTGTGGGGGCAAATGATACATGGACTAATTTACTATTTGAAACTTCAAATGTAGCCTTAAAGGACAAAATAGCATTACCCCTCATGGGTCGCCAGAATGGAACTGTAAGGTTGGATGGAGTCAGTGTAATGTAACAATAATTCATAACTGTACAATAGATGGGCACTGTGCAACGAGTTTCAAGCCTATAAGAGTGCTTGTTAATAGTACAGGGCTTGTTAATGACACAAGTTTCTTTGAAAAATGTTATCTGTGTATGATCTTTTGTTTAAAGGGCTGCAAGATAAAGGAAATCACTCTGTTCCAGTCAATATTACACTTAAAGTAAATGATTGTTATTTTATCTGTGGTAGAAAAGCATACAAATGGTTACCAAGGAATTGGTCAGGCAGTTGCTTTTGGGTTATTTAGCACCAGCTATAAGACATACATTTTCTCTTCCCAAGGTAAAATACAAAATGCGTGCTGTTAATAAACCTGTTAATCCGTAGGTAACGTTGATGCATCCTGGATCTATCAACACGATTTGGCCCATAGTAGCAGCAAGGGGCTATCACACATGGACTTGGGCAATGATGTTATTTCCTGGGCTGGTATTTTTCCAGCGTATGGGACAGTAAAATCCATTTGGGAGCTCAGAAAACTGTCAAAACTGTTAAAACCCTGAGCAATGCAACTTTTCTGTGCTAGAATCGATGACGGATGAGTTAACTGCAATGAGGACTGTAGTATTGCAGAATCGTATGGCGCTCGACTTCCCCCTAGCGGCAAAAGGAGGTACTTGCGAGTGTTGTCCATTCATTCCAGACAACGAATATGACATTAACAGCCATCTGGAGATCCTACAACAAGTTTCTGAACTTACAAAACCAGGACAGAATCCATTAACTGACTTTTTCCAAAATTGGTTTGGAAATTGGGGAACAGTACTTATGAATGTCTTAATTGCTATATGTGTTGGTGCCATTATATTCCTACTGTTGGGTTATTGTTGCATTCCTTGCATCTGAATGATAATGTCAAGTGTATTGTCTGCCAATGCAACTAAAGCTTATTATTCTGAATATACAGAACACGAGTCATGCGAAAAACTGTATGAATAAAATGTATTACTTATGATACAAAGTGTTGTAAGGGGGGAAATGTAGTAAGAATCTTTGTGTTCAACATCTTTGTATCATGTATAGTAAGGGTTACAATGTGAAATTGCATTGCAAGCAAAGAAGCAAGTTAAAATAAGCTGTTTTTCTTGTAAAGAATTTGCTGACCAAAGAGGAATGCACAGATGTTACCTTGGTCCAGGCACAAGCTTAACTTGTGACTAACCTCTGACCATCTAAGGCTCCAGTATGTGAATTTATAGCCTTGACTGAAATTCCTTGTCTGGTAACCAGTTACTGTGTACGTGCTGAGAAGGGTATGAAAACCCATGTGAAGTATACAGAAATTAGACTGCTGACATACCATGTACTTTGTAGCATGTCTCCATGCATGTAAAATAAACCTTTTTGCTTATTTTTATCTGCGTGATTCTTCCAGTATATGTTAAGAGTATTAAAATCTTTTGACAATTTCATTCAATCAAAGTAGTAGTGTCATAATGAATAAGGCACTAATAAGCAGGTGTAAGAACAAATAAGCAGCAGTCAACATATATAAGTACCAGTAAGCAAGTCTGAGTGTGCTTGCCTGGGTGTAAGCAGTGTCCAGCATAGGAAATGTATATAAGTATGTACAGATATATAATATATATATATATATATATATATATATATATATATATATATATATAGATATATATAGATATATATATATATATATATATATATATATATATATATATATATAGACACACACACACACACACACACACACACACACACACACACACACATACACACACATATATATATATATATATATATATATATATATATATATATATATATATATATATATATATATATATACATATTTATATATGAAGAATGAACGTTGTAACAATAAAGCAGACTAAAGGAATGAGAAGGGAATCAAAAGCAACCCCAGTATTATATAGTGCTGTCAGCGTATGTCATATCAAGCTGGGCATGTGTGAGCAAACCACTGCTACTCACACCACAGACAGGATATTACCAGTGGGAGTAACATTGATGATCTGCTAAGTCTACTTTAAAATCAGAGGGTAGTCCCTAGTGGGACTACCCAAAAATTGATAGGCTGTTTAGCCATCCAACCATTACACAAGCAAGGGCAGGTATGTTCAAAGACTAAATGGTGGGAGAGCCTGAGAATACATGGGTTGGGACAACATACGTGTAGGGCCCATAATGCTCGGGAGAGGGCAATGTGTGGAGGTGCGTCATGGCTGCGATAGCAACTGGACAATGGATGGTATGTGTGTATGATGAACTTGGGTGGGGTGGAGGAACTATGGGTATGAAATTATGGATCCAGGCATGTCAGGGTTGGATGGGCTGGTTCTAATTGGACTGCCTCGTGGAGGTCAGCAAGTTCATTATAAGTATATATGCATACACACATGCATACATCTATATGTAGAAGTACATTCTCTGTAACACATTAATTCCATTTGCAGTCATAAATAACATGAATGTACCCTTACAAACCTCGACAGTAGATAGAATAATGGGGTGTGCATAAGAGGGAAGGGACGAAACTGTTAAAATGCAGAAGTGTGTTCAATGTCCGAAGTCAGTGCTGTGCTGAAAAAATCAAATGTGAGGACTTTCTCACACATGGAATTATTCCTGTGATCTTCCTGCTATGGCAATGCCAATTACTAAACCGGTCCTATTTGAAAAAGAATTACGCCGGACTCGTACATAATTAGCTCTTGTGTAACGTGTGCGTTACCAAATAGTCATACTTATTAATTTATTGTAGTGTCATGTTAACGGGAGTAAGGATGTAATGAAGTATAGAGTCTAATCTTGAAACAAAGACATGCCTGTCCCATGTGGGACACCCCAAAAATTACGAATAGTGTCCATTTGGTTGCTCATGTCACCAGTGTTTGTGGACTAAAAGTTTGGGATTTCTGAGGATACATGGAGTGAGTCAACTGATGGGATGGGTCTACAGGAGTAGGGAGTGGCCAATGTGTAGTGGTGTGGATACACCGCAAATCCAACTGGAGAATGGATGACTGCAGAGTTAACGAGGTGTTGGGGTGAGTGTTTGGGGAATCAGGAGACATGGGTATATAGGCATATATGCAAATGAAGCAGCACATCAATAGTGTATTGGTTAGAGTGTCCAACTAACGAACAGACATTCCCGTTCCGAATCCCACTGCAGCACATACCATTTTCCATTGGTAATCTGTATTATGAACATATTTTGACATCTTTCCACTCTATAACCTGCAAAATAACAATTAAAAGTGAACTGGAGCGAAGTGTCAGTGTCATAATGAATAAGGCACTAGTAAGCAGGTTTAAGCATATATAAACACCAGTAAGTGTGTGTAAGTGTGTTTGCGTGGGGCATGCATTGCTTTACAGACACATACACACACACACACACACACATATATATATATATATATATATATATATATATATATATATATATATATATAAATAAATAAATATATATATATATATATATATATATATATATATATATATATATATATATATATATATATATATGTATATGTATACATATATATATATATATATATATATATATATATATATATATATATATAGATATATATATATAGATATAAATATATATAAATATATATATATATATATATATACACAGTAGCATTGTCACCTCAAAATAAGACACTGTCCTGTTCAATTCACAGCTAGAGCGTCTTCTGTGTGGAGACATGCGTGAATGGGCGTAACTTCATTGAAGGTTGTGTGTCAGCTGGCAACTTGGCACGTATATATATGCGACTGTAAATATACCCATGTATATAGCTAGGATATGATACAGCAGTTACGAATTACATATGTTCACAGACCATGCATATGGTGGTGAGAGGTCCAGTCAACAAATGTGTAACATATAGCATCAACCCACCCCCCCCCCCAGCTAGGCCGGTGAGACATACAGACACACAATAAAAGTAAACACACCACTGCTTCCCAGACCACTGGCATGATATTACCAGTGGGAGAGACCTACCAGGTCTAATCTTGAAACAAAGACATCAATGTCCCTTGTGGGACACCCCAAAAATTACTGATCATCGGAGTCAGTCCCTGTAATGATTCATTAAACCAGGCTGTAGACATACACAGACCAGCAAGTTGTGCAAGCCTGATAACCCATGGGTTGACACAATGTATGACATGTGTCCCGACACGCAAAGAGCGGGCAGTGTGTAGTGGTGTGTTTATACCCCACCTGCACCCACAGTAAGGATGAGTGCTGTAGAGGAGGGGTAGGTGGGGGAACTATGGGTATGCAATTATGGTCATAGGAGTGCAGGTGTTGGCTGGCACAGTCTTATTAGGACCTCCCCGGGGATGTAAGTAATATTCCAAAATGGGCATAGCTTACTCCCATACCTTTCAACCCCTAAGGTCACATCCACTGGACAGGAGATAAACCGTTGGGGGAACAAATAGGGACCATACCTCTGAACTGTCCCTGCTTTCCAGGACACCCTCGATTTTGACTCATATTCTAACTCTGTCCCACTTAATCCCTTCTAATGCTAGTGACTTTTGGAGGAAAGGTGGTGAATTACACGTAATGAATAATGACAACAATTAAGAGTTATAAACTTCATTTACCTCAGAAAATGTGTATTAATTCACATGCTCTGAGTCTGTCAATGTGTCAAGTTAATAGCACTAATATTTTAAATGTGTCGCTGATTGTCCATGATGTTGTCATGACTTGTCCCTGATTCAGTTGATATTTGTTCTCAATCGTTTGAGAGGTCTGATAGGGACAGAAAGCACATATTCCACTTACAGCTTTAGAAAGATGATAGAATAATAGGTATGCATTAGCATGACTCGGCTGAAGGATGTGGGTTCAAAAACCCAATTACTTGTTTGAATTGAATGGTGTCAGTTCCAATATATTAGCCAGACAGGTGCAGATTGTAAGAGGAACACACCAATAGTATGAATCAAACTCTGGACAGGCTGTGGATTCTGTACAGTCGAACGGCATGCTTTTGCCTAATGGGCAGCCATTCCCGATACTGTAAGCATGTAATCCAATGTAATAGGCATCACAAGGTAATATCGTAGTCCTCACTCCCACCCAGGGGTGTGAGTGTCAGATAGAAACACCAAATGCAGTGCATTTGCAAGTGTGGGAGCAAGCAGGTGTAAGCCTATTTGGCCGCCGGTATGCGAGTATCACACTGGTGAACCAATGCAGAGGCTATCTGAGTGTAAGAAACTGTAACCGGAGGTTAGCATTGCTTAGCTCCACACAAACCCATGCACACCCACTCACAACTGCTTTAAAGTGCCTTAATCACTCTGTACCCCACAGCTCATGTTCTCGCCAGCAACAAAAGTCTTGAACGCAGGACCCTGTACATCACAGTCATAGTAGTAAACCACTATGCCATGATAGCAATACATGTAAAAGAAGGTATCAACAAACTAATCCTTACAACAGGGAAACAAATCAAATATGTGAACTGAATCTATGTACAGTATAATATTCTATAACCTGCCACAGACCATAAATATGTGAATTGGAGTACTGCAGTAAACATAGAGTTGAGGTGTCACTGTAATAAGGTTCAGAGGTCCCCATGACCCCATACAGTGTATGTACACATGAATGATGGATACCAGACACATATATAGCCTGTAATGAGTAAGACATCATTGACAAAAGTCAAATATAATGCTAGATAACCAACAAGCAATGTTAACCGCCGCACAGCCTAACTAAGTAATTGTAAGCAATGTGTAGAGAAGCCAGTACAATATGCCCACAGGTACACCTCTTTAAGCAGTGCAACCTGAAGTAAGCATGTGTGCCCATAGATTAGCCTTTTCGAAATCGGCCAATTACTGAAAAGTGCAGGAATCTGGCCCTACTTAAACTGAAGAGGTGGGAATATGGCTCACAACTGGTTACAGCATCCTCCTGCAGGCAGAATGGCTGGAGTGGGAGAAGGCACTCACTTTAGTGTGCAGCACTGGAGCATCCAGGAGTCCAAATACATGATATGGCTCCTAGTAAAGCACTATGACAGGAGACTACTGCAGGGCCAGTACCAGGGCTCACAGTACAAAATGGAGGACTGGGACAGTCTCGCCCATGACCTCTCTAGTGCCACAGGTATCCCCTGGACTGGTTAGCAGGTCAGGCACCACCAAGCAAACCTGAAGTGGCGGAGGGGGGATGTCCTGGAACAGTGGATCCAGGAAGCAAAGCAGATGCAGAATGCACCAGAACTGAGTAAGTAGTCCTTCCACGACGCAGTTAATAATTGCCTAGCTTATGTATACTATGGCTAGGTATGGCTAAATATCACTGTACTTCCCTGGCAGCTGCAGATAATCGTCCTGCGAACCAGCAAGCCTATGATGCTAGGTTGCAAAGGATGTGTCGCAAGGCAGGTTAGTAAATAGCCTGCACGTACTGTCATAACAGATAAATGTAAGAGCCTGAGAAGGTGTTGTACCAGTATGCAGAATAGTGTAATATGCTGCGAATAAAGGTGTAACCCCTGCATTGCTTCTGTTTACTCTGCAGTCATATGTTGTTGTACTGTTGCAGTTATTAAATAGTACTGTTGTATTAAGCAGTGTTACCTACACTGTGGTATGCAGATACAATGTGTATGAAGTGATGTATAATAATGTCAGAAGTGCAAACAGGTCAGTCATATTACAAAAAATGCATTGCAAAGCCTCTCAACAATTGCCTGATAACATAGTGCACAGTGATCTTAACTGTAATGCTTTTGTCACACACAGCAGGGCTTTGGATCCCAGGAGCGTGATAAGTTCTATGCATAATCATTCAACACAATTGCACACAGTCTGTTAGAGTGTTCTGAGAGAAAGCTGTATGCCTATTTACACTTAACAGCTGTACAGATTTTGCTAGAATGCCTAAATAGAGAGGGGTATGCATATTCATACCCCTCAACTGTTCCAATCTGCCCAGTATGTCCTAAGAAATGGCACACATCACCTGCCTTTTGCCCTGTTCCCCTGACAAATTAGTGCGAAGATCCAAGAAATGTAGGCAGCTGTTAATGACATGTAACTGATAGTCAGACTTGTACATAATCAGAGAATGTACATGCAAAAATACCTGTCATCCCAGCATCTCATCCAAAGTGTATGAGAGCAGTCTCATAACATGTTGCATTAACACCTGCATCTTGTCAAGCCTGTACATAAGACACAGGTCCCGTACATACTAATCTACAAACATCCCATTGTACAATATAAATGCCATTGGGTAGTGTAATAATACATGTAAGGGACAGACCACTGCAGTGACTATGAATATTGTGAAAACTACAAGGACGTATTAGTTGTTAATTGAAGTCTCTTTCTCTCTCACCCCTACCATATGTGCAAATATGTGCAAACATAACCATTTTACACAACTCATTTGGTATGTCTACACTCCTGCCCTTTGTTGGGACATACGTCCTATTGGTTTATAAATATTCACATCTGTTTCTATGCATGTGTAATGTTAAAATGCACCTATATTGGTGGCCTGTTGCCATCAATGAAACCTGCATGTTGTTGTAATGGCCACTGTTTACCCATATATGCATGTGTTCTGCCTGCTCTGCAATTATGTTATATCTTTTGCCCTGGGTAATGGGAATACCTATGCATGCTGTTATAACTAATTGTGAATGCTGTTGACTATTACTAACCCATATCTGCCTTAAACATACTACAACATAGCTCGTATGTGAAGGCCGATCCCAGCGGACCCACCTGTCCCACCTCAACTGGCCATGGCACCAGGCACCATTACATCTGGGACCCAGCCTGGGAACTCCTCGTCCATTGGCCCTGAACCACCTTCGGGTGGAACTGCCGCAGAGGATGGGGCTCACCCCCCCCCTTGGGAGCGGGAGCAGACAGGAACCTGTCACCCATGGTACGGTCATGGTCGTGGTGCGTAGGGAGCTCGACAGGGAGATTTGAGACCGCCTATGCCAGCTTGAGGGCCGAGTGGTGCAACTAGAGGGTGAGCCTTCCCCTTCTACACAGCCCCCAGCACAGCCACCTTCTGGGCTGTGAAGGTGCAATGATGACTGCTCATGGGTGGAGACCTCAGTCCCGCTGTATCCATTGGTGGACTCATGGGCTTGCAACTTCCAAACACCCCTCCCCGTCCAAGGTGTTCCACCCCAAATATGTCATATACCACCCCTGTACAAATCTTGTTTGTCTTGTCTGTCATCCTACCTAACCTGTCCTCCCTGATCATGCCTAATCTCCTTCCCTAATATCTCACTCTCACCTAAACATAAAAGAAAAGCAGGGCAATCTGTTCCCACCAAAAAAGCACACCCCATACATAGCTGTCCATTTCACACACGTGTCCACTGGACACATGTAAAAGTTTGTAATTGGCATCAGAGCATACTATTGTTGTCCTCACTCCTCTCTCAGGGTTGTGAGTGTCCAAATGTCCTGCCAAATTTATTGCATATGCACAGCCGTTGCTGTAGAAGAAATGGACAGCTATGGACCTTCCCTACACCCTTCCTGCACATCCCTAGCTGCCTTGCCTACTGTCTTTCCCTCTTTGTGCCCCCTTTTCACCACTTTCCTATCACCCTTTTTTTCTTTTCTTTTAAAGAAATTAGCACAGAGGTAAGTGAGAGTAAGCACATTTAAGCAGCAGTGAGCGGGTTTCAGCCTGTTTGCGTGGGGGTAAGCACTGCCAACAAAGGTTAAGCAATCAAGAGGGTAACTGAGTGTAAGGAACTGTAATGAAAAGTAACCTCTGCTTACCATCGCCCAAAGCAACGCAGACCCACTCACAACTGCTTAAAAGTGCCTTAATCACTCTGTGTCCAATGGCCTTGTTCTGCCCAGCAACAAAATAAATGGCCTCTGCAAGGCTCAAAACCAGGACCCTGCATATCACAGCCAATATGATTTACCACTAAGATATGGCAGATATACAGACATCAGATGTTATCACAAACATATCATCCAGCACAGTCATTCAACAGTATAGGAAATGTATTCCATCATGCAGATGTATGTGTGTGTGTTCATGTCTAGATATAGATACATACATATATATGGATATATCAAGAATATCCCATGTGACAACAAAGCATTAAAAAGGAATGAAAAGGGAAACTTCAGCAATGCCTGTATTATGTAGTGGTGTTGTCCTATGTAATATCAAGACTGCCTCAGACAAACATGTGTCATTAATACATGCAAACATTTGTACATTGGCCAAATACATCACTCTGTGCATTTTATGTACATTAACACAACAGTTCCTGTCCAATCATTATGTGAGAAGAGTACTCTTGCAAGGTGCTGTGTACAACATCATCATCATGAAAAAGGTAAATGGGGTAACCACAGAGGGACCGGTAGTGTTGTGTGTACAATGGGGTCATCTGCATCACATGTACCTGGAACCTTTAGGAGTCATGTGCATACCAGGATCGTGTGCGTGAGAGACAGGGGTGAGGACAATTGTAGTATGATGTGATGAAAATTAAAAAGGTTACATGTGTCCAGTAGACACATGTGTGAAATGGACAGCTATGTATGGGGCAAATGTTCTATGAACAGATTGGCCTTTTGTTTCCGTAAGTGAGAGTGGGATGTGGGGGAAGGAGAGTAGGTATGCTCATGGAGGATAGGTTGGGTAGGATGACAGACAAGACAGCATACAGGGTCAGTATATGACATATGTGAGAGGGTACACCTTGGATGGGGAGGGGTGTTCAGCAGTCACAAGCCCATGAGCCCCCAGATGGAAACAGTGGGACGAAGGTTCCCACCCATGGGCAGCCACCACTGCACCAAAACAGCCACAAAGGTGGCTGTGCTGGGGGCTGTCTAAGAGGGGCAGGCTCACCCTCTAAATGTGACACTCTGACCTCGAGCTGGCATATCTGGCCTCAAAACCCCTTATTGAGCCCCCTATGCACCACATCCGGGACTGTACAATGGCAGACAAGATCCTGTCTGGACTTGCTCCTAGGGGGGACAAGCCCCATCCTCAGTGGTGGTTCCACCAGAAGGTGGCATAGAGCCAACAGAGCTGGAGGGCCAAGGCTGGGCCCCAGACGTGCTGGTGCCAGGTGCCATGGCCAGCTGAAGTATGACAGGAGTTTCCACAGGACCTCCAATCCCATACAGCCTATGGTGTTGCAGTTTTAACACAGATATGGCTTAGTAATAGTCAACAGCATTCAGGACTATGTATAACAGCATGCGTAGATATGACCATCAACCCAACACAACAGATGACGTACATTTGCAGAGGGAGCACAACACATGCATATATACTGCCTGACATCTGTACAAAGTGTAGAAGACTTGTGACTGCAGCTATGAACAGTGGCCCATTACTAGCATGTCACTGTGTGTACCTCAGACAGTGACTGTCATACTACTGTTTCATGTGACATATGTCCAATCAGGGATGCAATGGTAGTAACTCTCATCACTATCACCATGTACTAACTGCAATCCTCACACTATGTTTCTGCAGCTCACAGATGTGTGTTCAGTGAGTAAAACAAGAAACAAATGGTTCAACACACTGACCAGTCCACAGATGGCCCTACAGATGGGGGTTCCCTCACAAACAGAGCACTGTCTTGTCAGTTTTAAAACATGCAGACTATCCATTACCACACACAACATGTTAAACTGGCAGTAGTCTCAATGAAGCATAGCTACACTTACATGCTGTAGTCATGTCTGGCACATCACCCTCCTGTCTTTAGGCTATTTTCCACTGTGTATGTTGTTTGAGGAATATCCAGATATCATCTGTGATGCTGTTTACCAAACACCAGATCCAAGTTCCACTCACAGTGACTGTCATGGGCAAACACCAACATGATGTTCCTAGATATTGTACTGTGTTTCCATGTGATTGGCTATGGGAATGTCACCACAGCTGTTCCATATGCAATCAGCTAGAGGAGGACTGCAATAGGTGCAGAGGCCATCAACTGATCA
>NC_056732.1:750498641-750521141 GCF_019279795.1 Protopterus annectens | reverse complement strand
TACCTGTCAACATTACTCAACAATATTAATCTACAGTTTTCTACCTAGTATGATCCCCCTGTGCATCAGACCATATGAGCATGTCCCTGCACCAATGGTGTGGATGACAGTGATGGGGCACAGGCATCATCATATGCACAGGGTGATAATGTTTGCCAGAGGCCTAGGCTGTGCCATTGGATGACATTATGTGTGTGTGTTAGGGCCTGTGATATCAATGGGTATGTGTGGATGTTATGCGTGTGTGTGTGTGTGTTGAGGTGCCCTACATTTGTTTCTGGTGTGTGTGTGTCTGCATGCACACAGGTCTGGCATGTGGCTGGACTAAAAGGGGTATTATTGACAACTGCAGACTGTACAAAGTAGGTTTTAAAGTTCATGGTGTCCAGCCATGGCCACGTGACCTGCACCCGCCAGGGGTTGCACAGACACTACCAGGCAAAGGTCCAGTTTGGGTACTGTCTGATGGCACATGTCCACTGGAACCGTATCCCTGTTGGGCCCATCCAGGACCACGTGCATGTGTCCTGCTGTGTCCTGGTGTGGACTGCAGAGCACCAGTTGCACTGCTGCTGCTACCGCCACTATGGGAATGGGCATGTGCAGTAGCATGTTCACGCAGACCTTCAACAGGTGATGTAGCTGACCTACATCCACGTGCCTGATGCCTGACTCCCACCAGATGTTCCAGCACAGACATTCCACACTCGAGGATTGACATGCCACAGTCAAGGACTACCACCATGTCACCCAATCGTCTATCAAAAACATCTGCAATGAGCATTTGCAATTGCCTGGATGTTGTCAGTTAATGAATGGACAGCAGACCTCTGAAGCCTCAGACCTTCTCTGTTGTGCCCGTCAGCAGGTGCCTGTGCCTCCATTACAGCCCAAAACATGCATCTGGTGATGCCAGCTGATGTGTTTTGTCTCACATGGGCATGTTGGCCAGTGGTCCTCCTACAAGCAGCACTGGGCACATGCCTGTGTGGGACTTCACCAGTCAGTTCACTGGTATCATGGTGTGCAGGCACACCTTCCATAATCTCCACACTTCTCTGTTCCATGCTACCACTCGCCAACTGTCCTTCCTCTATGGCCAGTGGTGATGGGGTATGTGTTGGCAGGGGAACTGTGTGCGAGAATGAGGGAGATTCAGGTGGAATGGCAACCAATATCTCAGATTCAGCACCTTACAACCCTGCCTGTGCCTCAATCATAGTTTCATCATCTCTGCTAAAGTCTGTGGGAACACAAACATCAGGTGGACCACAGGAGGGCAACTCACCTACATCAACACCTGTCAGGGGAAGACAAGAACTGTACATTACAAGTTATACAACACAGACACATGCTATGGCATCCAATGGCATGCAACATGCAGGAAATATGGCAGATGGCATTCAGCTTAGACAATTAAAGTGATAGTTATCATACATCCCTGAGTTGCACAAAACAGCATGCATGTGTTATAGCAGATGGCATGCACCTTGCATGTTTATAGTGGTGGCTAGCATACATACCTGCATTGCACCATTTGTGTTAGTAGCTTATGCACCATACTGCAACACAATGCATGCACTATGCACCATTGCACTACACTGCCATGGTGTGTGCAACATACACCACATGTTAACAGACCATCGCTGACCTTTGTACATCTGCCACTGATGCTTTGTGTTGGCCACTGCCCCTATGTGTGAGGACATGAGCAGAAGGGTATGTTGACTGAATACTATGTTTGCCTGAGCCCTAGCTTGCATATCTCTCCCAAAGCAGTACATGTCTGTTCAACATTATTCTGCCTACCCCTGAGCTGAGTCTACAGACATTGTGCATGTTGCTGTACACACATGTTTGACATGGCTGTCCCTACTTTGCAATGGTGCCACAGACCAGCACAAGTTTACAGTACACTGGCCTGATGTGTGGCATATGACCTTGCCAATCACATGTAGTATGACATGTCTTCTGCAGACGTGTTGAATGACATGCATACATGTGTATCACAAAGGTGTCCTTTCCAATCTACAGTACTGTAATGGTGTCCCAATGCAGGGATATGTTATACTAACATGGGCCTTCAGCTGATGCAATGTTGTCTGTCCACCCTACAAATATGCAGTGACATACTGCACATTGAGCTGATGTGCATAGCCATTGCAGGGCATCATGTGGCTTCACTATTGCTATACAGTGGGAGTTACTGACACAGTTCATAGCCATGAATGTGATGACATACAATACATATCTAATGTGGAATGTGACCCATGTCACTGAGGTGTATACACACTAAACCCTAATGTGGAATGTGTGATACAGGTCACAGAAGGGTATACAGATGACACCCCTGCCCATCTGCAACCATATTACTGATGCCTGGCAACTATGCCCACACATGGCTAACTTAGCAATATTCTATGTCCCACTTGCCATCTGTGTACCTCACACACATGAGGAGCAGGCATGAGAGTGATGTCTGACACCATCAAGGTGAATGTACTGTATCTGTGGCCTGATGTAGTTGTATGTGTATGTTGTGCAACACATGTATGTATTTGGATACTGTATAGGTGAATGATTTCATGTCATGACACACTCATGATGTTCAAGACATGTTATATGGTGGTTTCATGTTATGCCTACACAAGCTGTGCACAGGCCTGTATGATATTTAGTGTTTCACATCTGCAATATCATAATTATACAAAGGCCATAGTTGTATTGTGTTGAGCCAATGTACAACAGGGTGTACACACATGTACTTCACTTCTACTGTGTGTGTTGTTTCATGTCTTTGGCCATCCTCCATGGACATGTGTACACATGTTTTGTCCAATGGTTGTGATGGCCATCTATTTCACATGTCAGTGTTATCCCATATGACATACACACATAGATGCTATATGCTCCACTAAGGACAGGGTTATGCAGACAAAGGGTGGTATGTATGGGGTGTGAAATATCATGTTTTGCAGGATAGTTGAGCAGTGTTGCAGTCAGCCCACTACTTGTCATGGACATGTCAGATAGCCCATGACATTGTGTGACATTCATAGCAAGGGTATAATCCACAAGGGTGTATCCTGGAGGCCGGTCATACTCCAGCTCCAACACATGCACACATATGTTCTCTGTACAGTACTCTTTGTATTCCCAACATGTGTAATGCTGATATGTAGTACTTGTCCCTACAATGAAACACACTTCCACCATTGTATTCATAGTTGTCCACACATCTGGCAATGACAGTTTGGAAGGTTTAGTGTAGGTGTTTCATAAAGTCTTCAATTGTTTCTCATGGGTAACCACAGTGATGCATTGCAGGTTTGACCAGTGTCTATTAACAGGACCACCATACATTATGTGTATATGTGTTATGGCAGATAGCATGCAATTAATATGATCTGTGCATTATCAAGCCTGGTAAATAATAACACTCTCACCTGACACAGGCTGCTGTCACTGCAAAATGCCAGAGGTACCTAAACAGGAGTGTCACAGCAGTAAGATCATTTTCCACACCTGTGTGATAGCTACAGGGTGCACTGTCCATGTTGGCACATAAGCCAGTACAATACACTATACTATGGAGTATGCACATCTGTGCATACATAGAGTAGTAGACTATAGTACGTGGCATGTGTGCATACATGCCTTGCATATGATTTTACATTACATATTGTACAGTAACACATGTAACTATGTGAAATATAGTTGTGTTATATGTGCAGTGCTGACTTACTAGGCAACTCCAGGCTCGGTGGTTGAGAGACACCCACCTCCACAATACCAGCTAAAGCTTGCGGATGGAGGTCTGCAGGTGTCCCCAGGTTGTCCAATAGCTCCTTGGTACGTGTGAGTGGGGGCTGGGTGAGTGGCCCCCCCACCTGTTGCACCTTGTTCTCTGGCGATTGCATTAGCACTCTGTTTTGCCTGTCTTATGAGGTTGGTGCAGTGTCAGCGTACCTGCTGATGGGTGCGATTGTGACCACCAACATCATTTACCCTCCTGCGGAGTTCCTCCCACAGGACATCCTGCTGCTGTGCATCCTGTGGCACATGGCTGAAGAGTGTTGAATGGTTGTCGAGGAGGTATAGTATGAGAACCTTATCCTCTAAGTGGGTGTATGCTGGCAGCCTGCTACCTGGAAGACATAATGATGGAGACAGGTCACAGTAACTCACAGAGAAGTACAGAAGTACAGCTGAACATACATGTGTATCATATTTATTAAGATTACAAATATGTCTTTGCAAATCTACATGACACTAACACCACTGACATGTTTAAGTCACACACATTTGACACTTACTGGTGGTGTGATGTTATCACCATATATATGTGTGTGTCATGTGACGACATTGCTCAAACTCCATGTGGATGTTGTCTTGACATGGGCATGTCTGTTTGCCTGTATTGGTGTCTTTACCTATCAGCACATGCCTGGATGTGTTCATATTAATGCAATAGACCTTAATGCTGTGTATATGTCACATATATAGTCATACACAGTCTTTAGGGATGTGACCTGTGACCCTGTAGACTTGCTCACAGAATGTTTTATATATATATATATGTGTTTTGCCATATATATCTACATGGCACTGTACAGCTGTGTAGCATCCTGCCATGTATTGCCTGTGTTGCACATGTGAAACACATGGGACATTAGCTAGCCTGATGGTATTTGCAGGGTTGGATATCAACTATAGCATGTATGGTCATAGTGAACTAGTAGGCTATATGCCCTGGGCCATTTATGAGCCTAGACAGACAGGTTACCTAGCTGTAGGCAACAAACAGGAAAGTTTCACTGGCCAGTTCAAACAGTGCCACAGAACTGATCCACAGGGTTACTGATATATTTGGCATGCGGTCATCACACCATGTCACAGAGAGGGGTGATGTGCAGCTTTGCTGGACAGGGATGCATTGTATGGCAAGAGTATGTAAAGTGTATGGGACAGAGATCTGTCGGGCATGTTATGATCCTTGTACTAGAAAGGTGGTTGTCCATGAAGTATGTGTTTATTTGGGATCAGGATGTGTTAAGTGTAGCATGTCCAACATCTCTGGGTTGGACATGGCTTTATTCAAGCTAGGCTGCATGCTACATAGTGGAGCTAGGGATTGGGAAGGGCAGTGTAGGCCATCTACACATGGGCAATAACCCTTAAAGGAAATATGTGATCTATTATGGGTCACTTGAGTATTGAGTATGGCTGAACAATTATCGCTATATTCATGGATGGCACCCTGTCATGATTAGGGGTGCCACATATGACTACCTGACTGGTGTGGTGAAGTAACTATCAAAGGAAAGACTACTGTCCAGCTGCATCCCATACACACACAGTTGCCATTACATTGACCGCTGCCTAGGTGGTAGTTCATGGGTACAGGGTTTTTAACACAGGGGATGACAATGCAATACTTAGCTGTCAGATTGTGGTCATACATCACACAAAACACATCTGACACACAAAGGCCCTTCTGTATGTTGAACGCAGCACACATTGAGTCAACTATTGCTCCTAGTTCATAGTCATTTGCAAACATCAATAGGCAGAAGGCTTCTGTGTTAGTCTGTGTGGTATAGATAACAAAGAGGGGGAGTACCAGGAATGAACCCTGTATTACTGTGGCTAGCACTGATTTGATGTGCATGTATTAGTCAGACACCTTCTGTAGTGTTGGTTCTGCCAGCAGTCCAGTTGTCAACCACTCCTGTGACATAGGAATATACACCAAGTTTACTGAGTGTAGCTGGAACACAGTATGGGTGATGGTGTCCTAAGACCTGGCAAGGTCATGATATGCTGTGTGAATCAACCTTACTGTCATCTACATTTGTACTGAGTACATCAAATATGTTGATCACGGTTCATGGCCTTACAGACCAGACTCAGCAGGGTAGTAGTGCACTATTTCCCGTTATCAATGGTGTCTCCCCCTTGGTAGGATGTGATAACTGTTGGTGTGCACCATTCAGTATGTACACAGCCTGACATGGAGCTATGATTGAACATGATGTGTATGTGGAGAGCTGATTGTTCTTACATTTGTATAGGATACACCCTGGGATGTTGACAAGACCCATGAAAGCTGTATGTATGGCTTTAGAGAGTGAAGCTTGTACCTGCATAGTTATTACAGGGGCTATGTAGTGTACATGGAAATATAACTATGTCTACCTGTTGGGGGGGAGGTGGGAGTGGGTTTAGGTTCTCCAAGACCCTATCTGGATGAACAGGTGCTATTTCTGTAGGTGCAGTACTTCCCATGCCATAGTTCTGTGCAGTACGGCAGGTCTTGTCATTGCCATTACAATTAATGACACAGCTATAGAATGCTCTGTGGTTGGCCTCATAATATGTGACTGATTAGTTTCACAGTAGCTTTGTGTGGTTTTATATGGTGTATCTGCATCTTACTGAGGCTGACCAGGGATCACCTACACTCATGTGTGTTCCCTCCTGCAACAGTTACTAATGTCTGTGGTACAGTTTAAAGCATGGTGCCACCAGTTTGTCTTCTTGTTTGTGTTTGGTTGAATCTTGGTTCTGTTTCAATGGCACAATCACTGCACGTATGTAACTGCTTAAGGTTCATTTGTATAGGATTCAGCATTTGCACATGCATTGCCCTTCTGCATTGGTGCCATGACAGTCACCACTTTGCTCTTAGGAAGGATAACATTGGCTTTGGAGACTGATTATGTGTAGCATACTGTTACCCTTTTTGTATGACTATTGTAATCCAGGTCATTGGGGTTGATGGAATCCAACATGCATTGAGCACAGGTGTTGGCACATGAGGAGTCTTCCCAGTTCATAATGGAATAGTTGAAAGTAGCCATTATTATGGTTTTCTGTCTCAAACCTAATCTTCCCCACAACAGCACATCATGACAGTTGGGAAATCTGCAGCATGATGGGTGATCTGTCACAAGGTGCAATTTGAATTCCACTTTTGCACAAAGGTAGTTGCTCAGCATAATGCATCTGAAGTTATGCAAGTGCAACTAGAGTGGGGGTGTACATATCCTTCAGGAATATGGACACACCTGCGGCCCGTGTGTTCCAATAAAAGATAATGAGCAACAGGTGAGGTATGTGTTATAACATGGTCATGCAGATGTGTTCTTCGGAGCATTGAAACATGTCTCAGCCACTGCACAGATATGTTCTCCATGTTAGGGATTGACATATGTGAGTCCATATAATGTTTCTGACATGTATCATTAAGTAGTGAGACCCGCAGTTTATTGCTTGGCTGTCCCTGTAACAGCAGTGGACCTTCACTTGAACTGTGCATGATGAAGGCACTATAGGGGAAGCATGATTCCTAGGTAGTATCCAGATTCCCAGGGGTGACAGGTGCAGATCCTGTCTGACAAAGCATCATGATCTGTCAACCATGTTATCCCAGGCAGAGAGATACTGGATACCCTTTGACTTGCACCACTACATTAGACAATTGTGGAATACAATTCTTTTGTCCCTATACTGCAGTATCATTCTGGCAAATGGCAGAATGCTACCCAGGCCTTGAGACAAACCTGCACTGGCTACAAGACCTGACCGTTCTTACATGTGTGTTTCCATGCAGTCCGGGCTACTGCATCACATGTCCTGCACAACAACATGGAATATGCCAGAGCAATGTGTATAGTTCAAAAGGTGGATTGAGTGCATGGGTATGTGGCTAATCATGGCAGACAGGCAGCTGACAGTATGTATCCCCTCATATAGGTTGGTGTGTAACATAGTGCTAGAGTTTGCATTCACAAATGAGTACTGCTGGGCATGTTTCCAGCCACGTGTTCTGAGGTGTGGCACAATTACACAAACTATGTCATATGGTTTGTGTATTTCATTGTCCGTCTCTTCCAGCTTGGGAGGTCACTTGTTTGGCCAGATACTTAGAAGTGTCCATGAATGTGTGTGATTTCTGGTTTTGTGTGTGAGTGTCCTTACTGTGTTCTGGTAAGGGTATGTGTTGGTTGTGATGATGAGATGCATGTGTTAACCTGCACCTCATGACTGTCCAGTCCATTCATGGCTGTAGACTGGACTGCCTTCCAGCTTACCCCTTTAGCTGCATCCCAGACAATGTGTGGGGTGTGGTGTTAGGTGGGTTTGGCAGTGTACATGGCATAGAGATTACATTCCCCCAGGATGGCCACATACACAAAGCTGACATTAGTAAACACCAGTAGATGACTAGTGGACATGCCTGTATGAGCATTCAGTACTACAAGTACCAAGTACTGTATTTAGTTTACTTATTCCTTATGAAGATGTTTTAGACAGTGATGTTCACATGTAAATATTTGTGTTATGGACGTGACAACACTGGCTATTACAGAAACATTGTAGCTACCTTTAGCACCAATCCTCCTATGAGGCGCACATCACATCCTGATAGTTGATTACAGCTGATGCAAGTGTCTACAGGTCTGTTTCCTTTTCTGTGTATATACTCACATATCCACCAGGTCCATGAGCAGTGTTGGGCACAGACACCCACTCCTCAAACAGAGTCATGCATCAATAGACTCCGATGCCACTATCAACATGATCAGGATATAATCAGATAGTGTAAGCCATCACCTATGAAGTGGCTATTACACATGGGCAGCAGTCTCCTACATCTTACACTCCTACTGTAGATGTTACACTGAAGTTAAAGATGATTTGCAACCTGTTTCATTACCAGTACTGTGCACTACCTTACATACAGTATGTGCAAGCAGCTGTTAGGCTGGCAATGAGAGGATAGGCTACACAAACCTGGTAGCTCAACCAGTGTGTCTCTACTCTCAATATCCACTCTATGTAGGTGTGCACATAGCCATTTGGCCCAGCCCTGTAACAAGGGTCACTACACTTTTGCACAACATGTACACATGCACTGCTGTTATTGCTTGCAAACGATACTAAAGAGGCCCAGACCTATAACAAGGGTCACTACACATTTGCAGAACATGTACACATGTACAGCTGTTATTGCTTGCAAACGATACTAGAGAGGTGGATATTACATGTGTTATGTGCATGGATAGTTACCTAGCTCTTCCAATTATCTTTGCTATCATGATGCTAAACTGTCAGATGAATACAAGTGTTATGTATCCTGTTATTGAGTATTGTAATTGCCAATAGACATAACTACTGTTTGCAAAACATAACAGAAATGCTATGTAGAATGGAATACAGATCTGCCTAAAATACTGTACATCACACAGTTATTAGCACAATATCCCACAATGCACACCATATTTGCACAGTAAGCTCACCTTTGACATGTTCATCTTACTTATACACCCATACATTTGTCTGTTGTTACAATATATCAACATATACTATCCCCTGTTATAGCACATACTTGTTGGACCAACCCTGACACTGATAGTGGCTGGTTGCGAATTGGTGAGTTCCAAACCCATATCATCCCTTGTGGTGTATGAGGGTTTGTCTTGTGACCTACAGCAGTACACACATAGAATACTACAAGCATTACTACTGCTCAACAATACATCGCTACAAGATAGTTATTTTCACTATATGCATTGATTACACTGTAATTCTTACAGAACAGGTACTATATACACAGACATACTAAATGTTATGCATACCTTCTTAGTAATTGGAGGTGTTATTGACTAGTATACTACTCGTTTTCCCTTTGTCTTTCAGTGTTTTGTACTGTCCTACAGGTAGATACAGATGGTTTGAATGTGTGACAAGGCAACCTTTTATAGTTACAGATCAGTAACACGTGCTATCCCGATAACCAATTGGTGTTCCTAAGTAGCTAATTACATGCACATCAGCTATGCTGCTACTGTCTTAGCCAATACCATGGCAACAGTGGAGTACAATTGAGTACTCCACTTGGGCATTGTCCCTTTGCCTTTCTTGTGAGGAATACAGCCTGGAAGTGTTGTTTGAAATCTATTGCAACAGCTGTATGGAGACGAACAGTAATATATTGTGTGTGATGCCTAGAGGATTTGGTTTAAATGTGAGTACTGGTGTTATATTTCTGAACATTTCTACTTGTGCAGGGTTTGTCTGTACCTAAAACTTCGGCATACGTTTCAGTCTGGCGGGGATGTTTGAAAGGCTGCATAGCTATGCATATAATGTTAGGGGGTTTACAGTGTGCTTACTAGACATCTTTAGTTTGGTGTTAATGTATATCATACTGTGCTGATAATCAGTAATCAGTAAAACTTCCTGGTGTACAAACCTTTCACCCCTCTGAAACGAGATTAGTTCATACAAACCCTGTAAAATCAGCAGCTGTTGGATTGTATAACAGCAACTTTTTCAGATAGGGCCATGTTAGTGTGTCTGTGTCCAGGTATGTTAAGGTTTCAGCAGATGTTGTGCAGTAGTTGAATAATTGGTTATGTTACGACATTATGTATTGATGAAATTATTTTGGTTGTGAGGTAGATGTTGGTGGGTGTACATAGCACATGCAGGTGTGCAGGAACCCCTTTTATACAACTTCTAAATGTGTATGGGTGTCCTTTCCCTATGTGAACACCTATCCCTTAGTGGACTAATACTATGGCAAATGCAGGTTGATTCATTAAGGCACTGCTAAATTCTTCCTGTATAGCATACAGGTACTGTTAATCCTTGAATCCTTTTGGCAATACATCGGAATGTAATAAAGTTTTGCTAAATGACAGCTGCCTGTGTATTGCTGTCATGGATATTTGCAGTCATTGTAGTTGTGTTGGTGATTGTGTCCATTGAACATATTTGTAAAAGTGTATTGGCATATACTCTTCATATGATATGTTCATATTGTTTGGGGACGGAATGTGTGATTGCTATGGTCCATCTTATACTCAGATATGAACACTTCGGATGCTGTCTACACATATGTATGTATGTGTGTGTGTGTGTGTGTATATATATATATATATATATATATATATATATATATATATATATATATATATATATATATATATATATATATATATACATATATATATATATATATATATATATATATATATATATATATATATATATATATCTATGAAACCATCGAATGTTCAAAACAACAAAGTTCTGATCATCGAGACCAGAACATCGATGTTCAGAACATCGAAGGTTCAATGTGAACCACAGAAAAAGAAATAAACATTCAAAAACTATTTTATGCAGGGGTGCTTTGCCCCCCTGCTCCCCCCACACACCCTCTACTTTAATATTCCAACTCCGAGATCACACTACAGTGGGGTAAGGGAAATCTATTGTTTACTGTTATATGCGTAGCGCTAAACGGGAGATTTCCCATACCCTAATTGCAATGCCAGTACTCAGATGGCACACACACACACACACACACACACACACACACACACACACACACACACACACACACACACACAACATGCAGGGCACCTTGCTGCCCTGCATATACACCCAAAAGTTAACATTTTTACTTACCTGGCACTTCCACTTTGAACCTTCGATGTTCTGAATATCGATGTTCTGGTCTCGATGATCAGAACTTCAATGTTCTGTACTTTCAATGGTTTATATACATATATATATATATATATATATATATATATATATATATATATATATATATGTGTGTGTGTCTGTGTGTGCATATGCATATAAATGTAATATATATTATTACATATGTTTATCTGTACCTCCATAGATGTGTAGATGTTTTTAACCTATCTATATATCTACATATATATGTAGATCTGTATATATTGACATGTCTCTATGTATCTCTCTCTCTCTCTCTCTCTATATATATATATATATATATATATATATATATATATATAGATATATATATATATATATATCTATATATATGAGCATATGCCTTTCATTTTGTACATGGCGGGTTGTCCTATTTCAAAACATTCCTCCCTTTTGTGTTTTAACCTGTCTGCATACACAACTGGAATAGGTACATCGCAGGTATCTTAGTGGCAGGTTACTCTGAGGATAGAGTACATGGTTGCGGGTTCTAATCCTGGAAGGTGTTATTATTTTACCTCTCAGAGTAGGCACTGGTTGGGAAAGTGTTAATAACACACATTTAAGCAGTTTTGCCTGTGGTCTGCATGACATTAAGCAAAGGTTAAACCTGTGAAGCACTTCTGTTTAACTGCTGCTTACCGTCACAACCTGCTTACAACTACTTTAATCCACCTGCATTCAACAGCCTTTATTCTGGCCCCCAAATAACTTTATACCCTTGCAGGTCTTGAACCCGGGACCATGAACACCACAATCACTGCCTTTACCACTAAGACATCTCAAATATGTACAAATATTATGGTGTTTAGAATATACTTTTTACTACAGGCATTCCTCACTACTGAAAACAAATGTGAGTCAGTTGGCATACATATGTTTGATACATGTTAATGTTCATATGTTTGTGCAATGTGACATGACAGGGTGTATTATGAATGAGAAAGGTTCTTGTTTTGTGTCCTTTTTATATTGTCCCCATACTCCATGTATACCCCTCCCGTTCACTTATTGAACATCCGACCCAGGCTCACCTTGATGCATGATTTCATTACTCATCATTCCTCCCCCACCCCAATCTTTACATACACAACAACTATTCCTTCTACGGTGAATTAGGTTAATATTAATAGTTATAATACCAGAGCTGCATGTTTTTTGTGTACACTTCAATTCCTTTGGATTGCTTCTGTGTTATGAAGTGTGTTCATAGATGTTTATATATATGGCTATTGATGTAACTCTGTATATCTATATATATATATATATATATATATATATATATATATGTATATATATATGTATATATATATGTATATATATATATATATATATATATATATATATATATATATATATATATATATATATCTTTATTTTTATATCTATGTGCAGATATCACTGACATGCACATATATATATATATATATATATATATATATATATATATATATACACATATATATATTGTATTAATTTGTAACAGTAATTCACAAACTACAGTTCATTGCAATGTACTGTACATATGTACACAAAGTGACTGTCCCATTTGTGGCCATTATAGTGGAATGCATATGGTATAAGGTTTAGTCTAAAGACCATGAAACATGTATACACCTCAGATGGCTTTGTGGTAAATCTCATGACTATAGTGTGCATGGTCCAGGGATTGACACCTGCAATGCTTTATGAATGTTTTTTACTGCAGAATAAGGCTCATTTAAGCAGTTGTAAGCATGTTTAAAAGTTTTTGTGTGACATTATAGCAGCGGTTAAACACAGTTAAACAAACTTTGTAACATATAACCTGTGTGCGCAAACATGGCCACATCTGCTAACTACTCAGGATATATACATGTCAGTGAAGTAATATCTCACTATGTGCTGACATAACATTACATTCTCTGTTGACTACTCTCCAGCACACATGGGTTTATATGGGTGTTTCGAATGTTTATTATACAGACGATTTCTACCTATATATGCAAGCTGTGTTTAAGCTATACTTTTTAACATGATAAACATCCCTGACTTTATTACGATTGGGACCTCGAATGCACAGATGCTATGCAGATGCTGTAACCATTACACTACTGATATTAACATTGCTTCCACCTATTTCCTATTTAGATGACTTCTATGTGTAAGCTAGGCTAAGCAAAGGCAGCGGCCCACAAACCCATTGAGCTTCACTTACTCTTGAAATAACAACATATAACAAATGTAATGTGAGACAATAAATTACATTCCTAACTACATTAGGCATAGCCCCTCACTGACACCCTTCAAGGGAAACCTTATTGTGTGAATGGGTAACAGAATATGCACCCCTGGGATCATGTGTCCCAGAACCATACAGCCAGGGGGTGGGGGAGCCCTTTCAGTATGATAGCTGTGAGACCTGTTGGGGAAATTGAATGGTATTGAATTGTCATATTAACATGTCCTTTTTAGATCACTAAGTGCCCCTATCACCCTCCACCACCCCAGTCTTCAACAGCTTCTGGCAATTCTGCCTGGAATTGCTTCATTGGCTATGCTTGACAGAGGCTCAGTTACTTCATTAATGGTGTGGAGAAAGCCAACACACTGTAGCTATGCTTCTAATTGCCCTTGGGCAGATAGGTAGTAGGCTATCTGTGAACCTCAAAAGTGCAGGCCATCACAGCCATAATATGTGAATAAACAGACTTTCAGATCACAATATACAGTGAGAAATCACCATGTAGTCAGGAAACAGTTAAGTACAGCAAGAACATACGAAACACTGATATTTAGTCCCTCTAAAAGCCTATCTTGGAAACTAGAAGACTTGTATAAGTTTAAGGCTTTCTATTGATAATCAGTAGGTTACCTACAGGAGAGATGAGAAACAAGCACAGGTGGGAAACATGCATGCAACAATACCATACTGGCTTATGTGTCAGCCTTAGGCTTTGGAATACTGGCCAAGGCTATTGGCGCCCCCATGGTGCCTTTTTTAGGGGAGTCACAAAAGTGAATACCAGCTCCGTAAACAGCACAATAGTAGAATCAATGAGGGTTATGCTACTCAACACCAGGGGTTGTGAACACAACATGCATGCACTCACAGCACTCCTCAGGAAGGGCAACGTCAACATCTGGGCAGTAACTGAGACCTGTCTTAAGGCTCCTGAGAGAACACCAGCACTACAAGACTACAACCCATACCACACATTTCAGCCACAGAACATGGACTGACACAGACATGGAGGGGGTGTATACATATTCATCAGGGATACCTACACCTCCAGGTTAGTGGGGCAGCATGATACCTCTGACATCATCCATGTGCAGCTAACAACTGCCACAACTGCAATGTAAACTGTGGCCTGCTACAGATCACCCTCTATGACCCAGGACCACCACTCCACCTACCTGGAGACAGTGGAGAACATGGCAGTCCTAAAGCACACCCTAGCATTGGTCGATGTCAACTACCCTACCATTAACTGGGAAACTTACTCAAGTACTCACTTCCAGGCCCAGCGCTTCCTGGAATTTATCACCTCATGTGCCCTGTTTCAGGTGGTAACCTCCCTAACGAGGGGTGGAAACATACTAGAAGTTGTGATCACCAACATGGGCAACAGGTGCACCACAGCAGAGGTTAACCAGTCACTGGTTAGATCTGACCATGAACTATTTACTGTTTCCACACCCAAACATCTCTCCCCACCCACGGAAACCACAGTGTATACCTTTCCTACAGCTAAATTTACACTACTAGAGACAGGGGTGGGGAGTTTTGCAGCCCCCACACTAAGGGGAAACACTACTCAAGATACAGACAGATTTACAAATGCAATCTATAAGCACCTACACAGATATATGGATCATCCATCACTGGTAAACCAAGACTCACTCCTCCTAGACAAGGACACCAGTCTGGTGGACCCCTGCAATAAACAGGCTGTACTACAGAAGTAGGACAGTGTTCCAGACAAACAAATCCCATGAAGGGCAGACATCTGTGACCACTATTAGTATGATACATAGGTCCCTCTTGAAATCATCCAAGGCTATCAGCAGGGAAATACGCAAGGATATGAAAGATAACCACAAAGCCTTCTTTGGCTATGTCAAGGATCTAAGTGGTGACACATAGATTTGCACTGTGCCGGTGAAATATAGCACAAAATATGCTGACCCTACTGACATCACCATCATCCTTGCAGATACATTCAGTGCATACTTCACCCCCTAAAGAGCCCAGAACACTACCTGAAAAGTACAGTATCCCACACATCAGAGACACACAGGTGGAAATTGCCCTCTCTAACAGCAGAACACAGCATCAATGGAGGCAGATGTTTTCCTAGACTTCATCTTGCAAACAGGACAAGACAACCTGACCCCCCCAATTATTTAATCTTTTCAACCTCAGCCTCTCTACAGGCTACATGCCCATACAATGGTGCATGGCAATGTTTTTTCCACTCCATCAAGGTGGAATCACAACTGACCATGGTAACTACTACCCCATAAGCCTGACTAGCCTGGTCTGCAATGGTATGGAGCGCATTCTCATGGCACTCATTAACAAAGACATTGGTAAGCTCCAAACACATGACCCAAACCAGGTCAGCTTGGTTGAGTGCAGTTTATACCTACTGAACCTGTTTGACGTCTTACATACAGTCACCAAGACATTAGATGAGGGGAGAGGTGGTTCACACATACTACCTGGACATCTCCAAGGCTTTTGACACCATGCCCCACTCAGATATTATTGATAAATACACCAGCCTGTACATACACCCATACATCACAGGTTGGGTTGCCAATGGGCTTACACACAGTACCAACATGGTACAACTAACGGTCTCCAGGTCCAACTCTTGACCAGCCACAACTGGTGTCCCAGAGGACTCAGTCCTGGGAGTCCTACTGTTAGGCATATACTTCTCAGAGGTACAGGCAAACACAGGTGGACTATGGCAGACCATGTTTGGCAATGACTGCAAACTGGGAGCCATGATTGATAGTCCAGCTGACACAGACATCCCTCAAGGGGCCTCACAGAGACCAACTCAAGGTGTCAAAGTCATGGCCTCCAGCTAAGTGCCACTAACTGCATGGTCATTCCATTGTGGAATATTAAGCACCCACATATTAACACATAAGTGTCAGCCACTTTAATACGGATAAGGTAATGGGGTATCTGGGGACTAAGGTAGATAGTGATCTCTCCTTTGACAATCATATCTCCAAAGTAGTTAGGACATCCTTCTATGTAGGCTATATGATTACTAAAGGTTTCCAATCTAGACATACTGGGGTTATAGTGCCCCTTTACTCATCACTCATCAGTCCCATCATACAGTATAATAACCCGTTTTGGATGTACCTCAGAGACACTTCCAACAGCTGGAAGGTCCACAAATGTACCTCACCAAGGGGATTACTGGCCTCAAACATATGCCCTACACAGCCAGACTGAATAAACTCCTGCTTTGCTCAGTGGCATCTCATTTACCCAGAGATGATCTCTGCTGGACAACACAGCCATGTCGAACTCATGCTTAATGGATATGCTCTACCTATGGGAATCCATGTCACAGTGAGCCACACACTGTAGTGAGCTGAACGTTGCCACAACAATAACTGGAAGATGCTGGAGGGATGGATTCCTGTCACATACACTCCCCTTACTTTGGAACAACAGCCCTAACTACATTATATAGAGCCCTTCACTAACACTCTTCAAGAGAAGCCTTGAAGAGTGGATTGGGAAGAGTAGATACACCCCAGGGATCCCACCATTGGCTCTGCTCCACAGAGGGACAGTTAATGAATCAATGGGATGGCAAAAGCTGACACATTTTGGCTAGGCTTATGAATGGCCTCTGGCAGTTGGCCAAGTACCTACCTATGAACCTATACATACAGTATCAGCACATGCTGATAGCTTAATTTACTGTTCAGGTGTTGACTTACCTTGTGCCAGTGGCAGTTGTGTGTGCAATAGTTGAGGGCTGCCTATGTTGGATGCACACAGTAGACTGCCTATACATGACAATTTACAGGTAGTCTTGTGTGTGTGTCATCCATTTTACTGTGTGTGTAGGTGGAAAAAGGTGTCAGTCCCTAGGTGCCTACACTGTCAGTGTGTGTGCTATACATTCCCTCCTTGCCAAGGCATGGGCATACTGGGCACACCGCCGTCTGCCTACTGGGGCTGGCTCAGGGTGTTCGTGGTCTGAGTACCTCTGTGCCTGTGGGGCCCTTGGGAATGGTGGTGGGCTGTGAGGGCCTTCACCATTCTTTCCCTGCTGCAGCTGTTTCCACAGGATCATATTGTGTAGCATGGCACATACTATGAGGATGTGGGCACATGTGCCTGAAGAGTACAGCAAGGCTTTACCAGCTATGTCCAAGCACAGAACCATGATTTCAGCATCTCAAACACATGCTCTATGATGATTCTGGTTTGTGCGTGTGCCTCATTATGGCATTCCTGCATGGGTGTGTGTGCATTTCTGATGGGAGTCATCATCCATGGTTCCAGTCCATAGCCAGCATCCCCACCACATGGCCATTTGAGATGTCCCCCCTGGCAAATAATGGATACATCTGTGAGGCATGCCAGATGTGGGAGTCGTGATAGATTCCAGGGCTGCCAGGACACACATCCATGATAAGGCCCTGGGCATTGCACATGACCTGGCAGTTGATGGAGGGGTATCCCTTGCAGTTTATGTAGTGCCTACCCTGCTCACCAGGTGGTGACTTGATGTGTATGTGCGTGCAGTCTATTGCATCCAGTACATCTGGGTATTTTGCTACACAGTGGAAGAGATGCATATTGATGGCCAACTCTTCCTGTGTTCGGGGGAAGTATATGTGCTCACTGGCATGTGTTAACATGGCATCCAGGAACTGGTGTAGTACCCTGAATGCTGATGCCTGTGAGATCCCCACGATATCCCCAGTTTGTCTTTGAAAGATACCTGTAGCTAGCATTCTCAGGCTTACACATACCTTCATATCCACTGGGATAGATTCCCCTCTGTTTGTTCTGGCTCTGAGGTGTGGCTGGCACAACTCCACAAGTTGCTGTAGGATGTCCCTGTCCACCCTGTAATGCTCTACTATCTCCAGATCATGTAGCTCCTGGTAGGTTACCCTGGGTCTGAACATTCTCCTCCTCATCTGGTGCCGGAGGTGGTCACATATGTGCATCATACTCCACACCACCTTCAGTATCCAACACATGCTGGTGGATCAAAGCTATGGCAGTCCCTAACATGTACATACTAAAAGTTCTCTGTCTGTATACACCACTGATGCAGAGTGTATGGGAATACACAAATGTGTGTGAGGTGCTTTCACACTTTATACTATTGTGCTATTGATGCTGCTGATGTCATTGGGTGTGTATGAGCTATTCCAGCTGCAGAGTATCTTAATTATGGGTTTTACAATGAGTACTGCAAGTGTGGTGCCTTTACTGTGGAGTTATGCTTGCCTGCCTTGATTAATCTGTTGCCCTTTAATTCACTTTTAAACCTGGATCCTCTCCCATTATCAGGCATGCATTCACCTGCCATCTTTCTTGTTTTGTACTTTCCCTACCCAGTCATGGCAAAATAGGTCTTGTAGCTGATATACTGCAAATCAGCTTTGTTCTGCTTTGACAATTTACTGTTTTCTTTGCAGTACAGCCCCTCCCCTTTCCTGTTCTTCAGGTAGCTGCTTGCAGCCTTGTTAGCTGTTGTCAATGGCCCACTGTAGGCTCCTAGGTGTTAATTAGTCATTTATACTCCAATTTCCCTGCTGCAGCATTTCCTTATTTCTTTCCTATATCCTTCCTGTTTCAGCTGCAGTGCATGCCGCACAAGCCCATTTACTGGGTTTACGCGTGTTTTCATCTCCATTCACATGCATACTCAGTTACCTTGTGTACTCTTAGCTAAGCATAGCTATGGCCAGTTCAACACACCCCTATCCTGCAGCTTTGCCTAGCTAGAGGGAAACTGGTTTAGCAATGCTCCAATGTGCTTACAGCAATGGCGACACACCCCTTGCTTGATGTCATCTTTATCTCAAGGGCACACCTTGGTGTTATAATGCTACACTGTGAGGTGCATCCTTACACCAGCGGGGAATCTGTGATTCACTATTACTCCTGTCATTTGCATGGCATTGCCTACTAATTCCTAGCTATCATGCATAACACTGTCACAGCCCCTTAGCAACCTTTGCACCATAGTATGGTGTAGCATGCCTGCCATTGACTATTATGGGGAAATCATGATATGTGTTACATTGCAGTTTTATTCTATATTTTTATATTTTCCTTGCGATCCCCTTTGTGCACTACTGCCCTGTGCTTCCACATCACGATAGTGCGACTATATATATATATTAAATGGCAATTTTATATTTGGTACATTTTTTATGCCAATTTCTATATATTTAGCCATTGTCATATATTAACAATATATTATATGTGTTTGGTTTGCTGTCATGGCTCCGATTTTATGTTTGCAAAAATGTAAACCATTTTCTACGGTTTTCATTTCTGTATGCTTACACTACACCTGCACCACTTCCTGGATCGCTACATACCTTCATTTTCATGCCACACTGCTGCACATGGGGCAATTAGCATACAGGGCCCAGGAGTTGTGCAGGCATAACGTATGCATTTAGTGCACATGGGAACAGTTCATATCTGAATTACTCGGCGGCCATATCTGGTGTTAAAACGTCGACTCTATGCCTGCACATGGCACAAGCTTTATGAATCTCAGGGATTGTTTAGGCAAAATAGAGAAAACAATGGAAATTATTTAAATCTGGTTATGTGCAGTTCTTGTTAATGATAATTTTAGTAGTGTGCACTTTATGCTTTCTGGAGTAATGTATAGCACACCTCTCAATTGCAGAATGTCCCTGAATTTGACTCACATTTTTTGCCCTGCTCCTTGTTGAATTTTTTACTTTTGGTAGTTAAGTAAGGATTACAGTCACTTTTTATGCCAGACATTAAGGTTTCACACTTATTGTTCAGAAAATATAAGATTATGTGAAACCTTTTGTTCTATTAACTATTTAAGTGAATTAAAGCAATATTTAAAACTGTCTTTGATTTTTGCCCTTTGCCCCCACCCATTTTTGGCTTTGTCCAACATTATAGTGTAAGGAGTTGAGAAGTACAGTGTGGAGACTTGATAGACTTACCCTGAAGTCCATGAATCAAGTGGTACAGTATGTACTTACTACATATGCAAAACATTATATGCAAAACATTCTTTTTTAAAGAAAATTTTTATTAATTTAACATATTTACAATATATACGCAGAAAGAAAGAAATTCAACATTGTATGCTGTTAACCAAGGTTAGAATTGTAATGAATCCTCAAATTAATCTTATAGAATTAACACATTAAGAGTCTCAGTATTTCAATAGCAACATTTCAAGGGCATGCCAACCACTAAAAGTCTTATATTATTTATAGATCTTGTTCTAATCACTTCTTTTTCAATTTTTGCACAGTATTGCTGTTAAATTTAAAAACTCTTTGAATGCAGAAACTGAATTCAATTTCTGTTTTTTTGTAATAACCTTTCTAGCTACTCCCTGGAGACTCCAGAACTGTTTTTTTTTTTGTTTGTTTTTTTACAGACAAAGCAAGTAGAACATTCATTAGTATTATTGATCTAGTTAAAGAACAGTTATCAGACCATAACCCCTTAAAATACATACATATCTCTTCCCAATATAAATTTAACTCTTTACAATCCATAAATACGTATGTCCAATCCAATCTTATATCTTTACTACATCTCCAAAAGACTGAAAGTGTCATTTTACTAAACTTAGAGATCATATAGGGAGTAACAAACATTCTATGCATATATTTCCACATAAACACTTTCTAGCATAAACCTGAAGAACAAGCAGCAAAGTTTTATTCTTACCATCTATTCATCACTCCTTCCTCTAACAATTTGCAGAAGTTTGCATCAAAATTATCATTATTATTTATAATTAACTTATATTACTTGGGCAAGCTGCCTTTGTAGGTCAATTTACTCAGATGATAATATTCATATATTTAAATAATGGGGGAACAGTGTTATGTTCCTCTTCACTCATATTATCTACAGATTCATTTCATTTCTTACTGAAGGATAATACTAACTGGTCAGCAGATTCATCCCACTTATAATCTTGTATTAAATATTGCTGTGACTTCACTCTTCCTTTTTCAAAGCAATCAGACCACAATACTAATCCATTCCTTTTTAGTAAATTCATTTTATTATTGTTCTCACTTTTCTTAAATCTAGAAATCTTTGAAATGGGAAAGCACGCAAATTTCCATTTTGATATTAATGACGTTTTAAAAACATAAAGAGATTGAAATTAATTTCCTTCTAAGGTAAATTGTATTAACTGGATGAAAGAATTGCTATATATTTCTATTTGCTCCTGGATGGTTTTCCATTGACTAGTATAAGTTGAGTCTGTGCAGAGTATAATAGAGTTAAAATTTGCAGCAACAATAGATTAATTGATTCTACAACAGGGAAGCTAATGCCACCATACTCCTATAATTTTATATGATTTCTATAAGCAATTATCTGCTTTTTAGGATACCATAAGAATGAAGTTAATATTGTTTCCATTTTTTTCTAAGTTTTTGGGGTATTAAAGCTATTGAATACAATATTTATATAATCTTGAGTAATATATATTTCTTGCCTTGCTCCCTGTTACATTTTTAACTTCTGCTAAATCACTAAGGATTGCAATCATTTTTATGCCAGACATTAAGGTTTCACATTTCTTATTGTTCAGAAAATGTAAGATTATGTGAAACCTTTTGTTCTATTAACTATTTAAGTGAATTAAAGAAATAGTAAAACAAAGTCTTTGATTTTTGACCTTTGACCCCCTCCGGGAGTAGCAGTTAACATTGTCA
>NC_056732.1:750453641-750493641 GCF_019279795.1 Protopterus annectens | reverse complement strand
CTTCACTGTGTTCCATGGTATATCCAATGCTGTGGTAATTTTTTTGTGCCCTTCTCTTGACTGATACTTCTCAACAATGAGATCCCTTTGATGCTTTGTAAGCTGTCTGTGAACCATGGCTTTTGCTGTAGCAGGCAACAGAGTAAATGTCAGGAAAATCCTACTAGGACAGCTGAATTTTATTTGGGGTTAATCTGAGTCTCTTTAACTGATGGCAGGTGTGTACCCAAGAAGACTGAATGCTGTAATGAAATCAAAAGGTGCTTCAACAAAGTATTAGTTTAAGGGTGTGCACACTTATGCAACCAGGTTATTGTACAATTTTTATTTATATTATTTTACTCCTAACAGATTTGTTTATTTTTCAAATGAATTGTACAGGGAAAAGTTTTGAAATTATTTATTGTGGTCTCAACTTTTTTTTTATCACAAAAACCTGGCATTTTAACAGGGGTGTGCAAACTTTTTATATCCACCTGTGTATATATATATATATATATATATATATATATATATATATATATATATGACTAGCTCCTGTATATTAAATGACTAAAACATGCTAAACATTCATTTTGAAACCAATACAAATGATAAAAAATAGATAAAAAAAAAGGAAAACAAAATATTTTTAAATTTATAAATCATAACTCTGTCACACCTTTCAAACCAATTTTGTCTGAATAGTGGTAATATTAATTTAAGGGCTTTTACAAAAGCGTGTACTGAGAGGTTTAGGGGCAAGGATGGGGTTAGTATTTATTACAAAGGTGGAGCAGGGGGGCTATGCACCTCAGTCTTCCTTGATAATGAATGATGACCCCAACCCTAACCATAATGGTACAACTTACCTTGGAATAAACCTTTCTGTAACACTATCACTGCACATGACAGTTTGGCCACTTACCACACACACACACACACACACACACACACACACACACACACACACACAAAACCTTACAACTAATCCCATAACTAAACCAACTCTAACCCTAACCTATAAACACTCACACATGCACTGAATGTATCCCTTTACCAAACCCCCAAACCCATCCTAACTCTAACCCCACACTCACTTACACATACACTAACCCATTGTCTTACATAATCCTTTCTCTAACCCTAACCCGCACACATGCGTGTGTGTGAGTGTGTGTGCGTGTGTGTGTGTGTGTGTGTGTGTGTGTGTGTGTGTGTGTGTGTGTGTGTGTGTGTGTGTGTGTGTGTGTGTGTGTGTGTGTGTGTGTGTGTGTGTGTGTGTGTGTGTGTGTGTGTGTGTGTGTGTGTGTGTGTGTGGAATTTCATCATGCATTGTGTAGCAATAACTCTTGTAAATGCGGTGGCGAAAGTATAAATTATTTTCTGCAGCTGTCCCTAAATCTATAACAAAGACCATGTGTGTGTGTGTGTGTGTGTGTGTGTGTGTGTGTGTGTGTGTGTGAGTGAGAGAGAGATATCATCATGCATTCTGTAGTAATAACGCTTGTAATTTCGGTGGTGGAATTATAAATTATTATCTGCCACTGTCCCTAAATCTATAACAAAGACCTTGTGTGTGTGTGTGTGTGTGTGTGTGTGTGTGTGTGTGTGTGTGTGTGTGTGTGTGTGTGTGTGCGTGTGTGTGTGTGTGTGTGTGTGTGTGTGTGTGTGTGTGTGAGAGAGAGAGAGTGAGATTTCATTATGCATTGTGTAGTAATACCTCTTGTAAATGTAATATAATCTCAAATCCAGCAGCTTTTCTGAAGAGACAGGGAGTCCTTTTCAATAAACCATGTGAATATGATAAACTTCATAATTATGCAACTATTTTAGAAGCTGTCCAATTTAAAGGTTTGCAGAACATTATTTCAAAGGCCAAGTCATCAGAAGAGTGTCATGAGTAAATGACAAAGTATGAAATATGTTCATGCCAGACTATAAAAATATGCCATATTAGTAAATCCTATAATAAGTTATTCAAGGAGGAGCTTATATGGTACTTCATATTATCAAATGAAAGCTTACATAATGCTGAAAATTCTCTTTGTGATTCCTGGTGCTTTGGCATCAAATTGCAGTTATTTGTACATTGTTAGCAATATGCAGATATGCATAAATATCATATTTATGACAATCTCAGGAAATGTCAATTTATCTGAATTGTAGAAAAATAATTTCAAAGTTTATGCAAAGCTCATAGGCTGCAAATAGCTGTCAGCCCAGATGAGGTTGTCAGATGATTAGGATATTGCGAATTTATTTTATAACAAATTATGAATATGCTCCATATTAATATATATTAATGTTAGCTTATGTTTCACTACCACTTCTTGCAGATATTTGTACTTCTTTAGCAGTAAAATCTGCTGATATGCATAAGTATCATATTTATATAAATATGTCAGAAACTCTTCAGTTAATAGCTTTGTGGAACAACATTTTACAGGTCAGCACAGATATGGCTGCTATCCCAAATGGAGTGGTCTGTAAATGAAAATGTCAGATTGTTTCTTCATGTTAAATTATTAATATGTAAAAAATTATTATATCAGGTAATAACAACTGAAAAGGAGTTTCGGTGGGAGTTCATTGTATCATAGAAAAGCTTTCATAATATGCCCATAATACGGGCGGTGCAGTGGTGCAGCGGTTAATGCTGTCGCCTCACAGCAAGAGGTTCTCTGGTTCGCTTCTCGGCCGGGGTGCCTTCTGTGCAGAGTTTGCATGTTCTTCTTGTGTTTGCGTGGGTTTCCTCCGGGTACTCCAGTTTCCTCCCACATTCTAAAGACACACATCTGGAGCATTTCTCCCCAGGCCTCTGCTAAAAACAGGATCTGTGGAACCTAGTCAGACTTTCCCAGTCAATAAATAATAAATAAATAAATAAATAATACTGCCAAAGCTCTCACTCACATCTATAGTCTATGTACTACTTATTTCCAGTTATTTAAACACGCATCTATTCATAAATGTCACACTTATTTAACTATTTCAGGCAATCTCCACCATGAGGCATTATGGAAAACATCACATGCCCAATCAGCATACAGGTCAGGGATGGTTTTTGAGCCAAATCGGGTATTTGGTAACTCAGAACGTGATCTTTATTTCTGAAATGGTAGGAGTATATTTTATTTGTTAATACTAACATTAATAACTTGAATCAGAAAGTACTCATATGTACTCCATGATATCATCTGAAAACATACACAATGCTGAAAAAACTTTGCAATGGTCATTGGTGCTAAGATAGCATCTTGCAAATTATAATTATGCAAATATCTCAAAAATGGGTTAATACCTGCAAGACTGCTTGCAGCATTTTGAATACCACATCTGTAAGAACAAAAGTCAAACTGATAGTTGAAGTTTATCTATTAGGATTAGAGAGATATTGGCAGTTGTTTGGCTAATTATGATAATTATAATAATTATATGTATGCAGTAATTATTTTTAATATAAAATCACCACTACATCTGGCTGAAATATTAAATGGAGTGTGCACTGACTAACTTTCATTGCAACTTGTAACAATCTCAAAATATATACATTTATTTTACAGATAGGTTGCCAAATTGCATTCTCAGAATTTTAGGTCAGGCAAAAGTTGTCTAGTCAGACAATCTGCAAGTGGGTACATATTACGTTATTGAAATTTTAAAAGTTCAAACGTCATATGGTCGACACCATATGATCGAACTTTTAAAAGTTCAAATGTTTCAACGGAGATCTCCATACAGTGCAGAATGGGAAGATTTCCCTTTCCTGCACTGTAGTGCGATCTCTGAGTTGGTATATTTAAAGAGCGGAGAGGGGGGTCAGGTAGGTTTTTTCTGTTGTTTATTTTTTTTTTCACTTTTCACACTTTTAAAAGTTTGATCATATGGCTTCGACCATATGATGTTTGAACCTTTAAAAGTTCGATAACGTAATATACACCCTCTGCAAGTGTAGGTAATTCTGAAATTCCTTTCCGACTATGGGCAGTATTCATAGTCCAGGGCTTCACATTTTTGTACTGGAGATCCACAAAGAGTGGCACTATGTGGTTATGCAAATCTCATTCTTTCTGGAGGACTACAGAAATACTGAAGTGTTTCTGAGCATGCATCCCTATCACCAAAGCATAACATGATTAACACATAAGGAATAGGGGGGAAGCTACTACCCTGTTAAAGGGCTTTTCCTGTATGCGCATGAGTTTGATTCATAGATATGAATATGTAATGAACTCATTTGCATACAAAGTGTGTAAATAGCTTTAAATTTACTCCAGTAAGCAACAGTTTTCAGGGAAAATACAGAGTTGTCAGGGGAGATTAGTTTTTGTTTCTGCATATCTGGACATTTTTACTGAAGGGGTCACCTGGGGAAATGTTTCATTTTGGTGCTTGTGCATAGCTGGACATATTAATGAAGGGGTCACTTGGGGAAAAGTTTCATTTCAGTGTGTCTGCTTACCTGGACATCTTACTGAAGGGGTCACTTCAGGAAAAGTTTCATTTTAGTGCTTGTGCATACTAGGAGATGTTACTGAAGGGAAAATAATTCATTTGTGTGTTAGGAAAGTGCTTGTGCATACATGGTCAGACTGCTGAAGTGATCACTGGGTATAAATAATTTATAGTGTCATTTTATTGCTTGTGCATTCTTAATAAAAAACTAATGAAGAGGTTGCTGGGGGAAATAATTTTGTCTCACAGAAGTACTTGTGTATACTTGGACAAGCGAGTTTGCAGATTGCAACTCCAATATCAAAGGCAAAGCATCACATCTAACAAGAAATGTGCACGGATGTTGGAGAATGAATTACAAAACTGCCTCATTAGCAAACTACTCTTTTCAGCATTTCTCATTTGCATCTCATTATTTTTAAGGCCTTTTGCATTAGCGCAAATGTCATCTATGAATCTTGCCTTTGATATGCTCATTTGCAAGCATCAAGAATACACCTATCACATTTGCGCAAATGACTATGTGTTCATAGGTTCAAAGTTCATAGTTATTTGATAGGCATGTAGTCCAGGAGACAATCAACGATCCTAGCCCATATTCCCAACTGCCCCAATCACTTTCTCGTTAAGTGACTTGCACAAGATCACACAGTAGGTAAATGAAAATTGAAAGAGTCAAACCCTGCATCTTTGGAACACAAAACAGCTCATTAACAGTTAGAGGTTTAGTCCTCTGTGAAATGGATTCAATAAATTCATATCAAAATTACATTAGCAAACAGTTATGATCACAGACCAGATGACAGCTGAGATACACAGGGAGCTTAGGTTGCCCGTATATACACAAAATACCCATGTGTGACTTTGGCTACACAAACAACAGCCAGAAGAAAAATGCACCTAACATTTTTAAATAGCTTTAAATGTTCTTTGACATGATGATCTGTGACATTTTCACTCTGCATTTATGTGCACCATGATTGTTGGATTTTTCAAAGCAGTCTGTAGGGTTTTAGTGTCATGTGGCAGTGCAACTATTGCTAATAACACTTTCATAAATATGAAATACACTGATAAGCTTGTTATAGCTAGACAGATACATATGAACCTTGCTATAAAAAGGTAATTGTTTTCTGTTTTTGAGTGTAATTGGCATTCTGAATGTATTACATTAAACTAAAGTTATAGATGGATATACATTTGCAGACAGGTAGTTGTCTTAAAGACAGTTTTACTTTCATCAAAACTCTTGTTTTTGTTGTCATTATATACAATTATATTATCAATGACTGATATACATATATATATATATATATATATATATATATACATATATATATATATATATATATATATATATATATATATATTATGTGTATGTGTGAGTGAAAGTATCGTTTGATTTTTATGATGGTTGAATTTCAGTGTTTGTTGACATGCTGCTGAACTATTTCACTGTGTGTAAATGAGTGTGACATGTTTTTCGAGGAATCGCTAGAGATGACTGAGTTCAATTTCCTTGAACATTTGTTGCATGCAGCACTAGATGCCAAGGAACATGATACATTTTTCATTTTAACATAGGGCTGTTGAGATGTCTCAGTGTGTGCTAGCAGACATTCCCTTCTTTTGGAATAGCTCTCTCTTCTTCAGATTGATGCAGCCATGGAGCTGATATATGGCCTCTGCTTAATAGCAGTGTTCTTTTCCTGGATTGCCTGTGGTCAAGCATTTATGCAGCCAGTGTGATAGATAAGTACTGGGGAATTTACTGGACAGGTTGTGGTGGTGGTGTGTGTGTGTGTGTGTGTGTGTGTGTGTGTGTGTGTGTGTGTGTGTGTGTGTGTGTGTTTCTGTGTGTGTTTCTGTGTGTGTGTGTGTGTGTGTGTGTGTGTGTGTGTGTGTGTGTGTGTGTGTGTGTGTGTGTGTGTGTGTGTGTGATACCACTCCACTATACAGATTTTCGCAGAATGTCTAGATTTTTGCCACATATATTTGGTCTGTTTCTCATAAAAATTGTAGTGTTTTTTTTTTTTTTTTTACAAATCACTAGTATGGCCTAAGGATTAAAGTCTCTAAATAATTATATGCGTTTGGGTTTCAGACTTGATATTCTTCAGAAAATGCATGCTAACAGTAATCCTGCTATTCTAGCAACTTTCTAAGTTTATAAGAGCAATATTTAAATTTGTGTCCCTATTTTTGGACCTTTGTTCCTCTATTATTTCAAGATTTGCCCAGATTTCTTGTGCTAAGAGGTTGAGAGGTATGGTGTGTGTGTGTGTGTGTGTGTGTGTGTGTGTGTGTGTGTGTGTGTGTGTGTGTGTGTGTGTGTGTGTGTGAAAAAGAGAGGAGGGTGTTTATAGTGGAGCTGTCATAAACTCCCATAGACTGAATGTCAGGTCCTGCAGTATTGGGAGGGAGACAGTAGCCACCAGAGAAATTTAAATCTTTCTTTAACTTCTCCTGTAAAATTAACAGAACAACAGTTCTGCAGCATGAAGACATATGGATAGGGGGTATAGCAGATACACAGGATACTATTTAACTGTCTTCAAAGTCACTTATAAACTTAATAGAGCAACTGTTTTGTAGCATTAAACTGCTGGTATTTAAAACTGTGTCCTAAATCACTTAAAAGGTTAAGAGAACAGGTCTCATAGCATAAAATGTATGAGATGTATAAGACATCAGGAAACATAGCTCAGTAAATAAATAAAGTACAGGGGGGAAAAAGCTCCAAACCCTTTACCTGTAATAGGGAGAGCACCTCCTCACCTAAGCAAAGACTTGATCCTCAGTACTAACACTAGATGTCAGAGATATTCTTTAAATATTACTGTAAGTATTTTGAAAATGAAAGAATGGGGAAAAAAACCTTTAAACCTAATACCCTTGTCTTAGGGAATCACCATACCAACAGCACCTCAGCCTTCTGCACTGCACAGCAGATCTTACAATGGGAGGTATTTTCAAAATATTACTAGTATGAAACTTGTGTCTGATATTATTGAATAACTGCAGTATTGCATCAGTTATAAGGGACAGGGTAAGTACAAGTCAAAATCAGGGACATTCTGTAAAAATCAAGAATAGTTCAAAGGGATGGTGTTGTTCTGTGTGTGAATGTGCTTTTCTGGGGGTACGGGCTGCATTACCTCTCAATGGCTATGACCAAGACTTTAGGGCAAAGCTGCGAGGAACACTATATGATATCAGAGAGAATCTGTGAATATTAATCCTGTCACTTCAAAAGTTAAAAAGGCAGCATGTGCAGCATCACAATGCACTTTCTGAACAAAAAGAATAATGAAACTCTTATGTCTGGCATTATTGCCTGACTGCATTCAGTTGTAATATATGAGGGACAGGGGAAAAATAATATGATATACATCAGGATAATTCTGCCAACTCAGAAAGAGGTGGTTGTCTGACTGGTGTGCACATGCGTGTGTGTGTGTGTGTGTGTGTGTGTGTGTGTGTGTGTGTGTGTGTGTGTGTGTGTGTGTGTGTGTGTGTGTGCGTGTGTGCGTGTGTGCGTGTGTGTGTGTGTGTGTGTGTGTGTGTGTGTGTGTGTGTGTGTGTGTGTGTGTGTGTTTGAATGTCTGCATGCATGATGATAGGCAGATACACAGGCTTACACACGCAACGTAATGTTGACATGACATTATGACAAGCAGGGTACAACATAGTTCAATGCCTTATTCCTATGTACAGGCTGAATCCTTTAATGAAGAGACTGCTCTTTTGAAGGTAACAGCAGCCAGAATTATGCCTGTATACAAGGGTACCAGGCCAAAACATATTTCTCAGTTAGCTCCAGAAGCACTTAAGGCCTTGTCTGTTCAACAGCAGATGTGCTGTGATAAAGTCCAGGCCCAAGCTACTATCACTGAAAGTCAGTTAAAGATATTTAGAGTGCTATGGGAGATATATGAGGAAACTTACCAGTATATGGGAATAGTGTAGGCCAGGGGACAACACCATGATGATCCTCATGCTCAGTGTAATTGTACACACAGACTCCATTATAGCCTCCATATACACACACTAGTACAAACACATTCAAGACACATTGGAGACACAGCCAGAAGTGAAAAAGGGAGTGCCTGCATATGTGGTGAACAGGTCAGATGCCATTTGTATCTTGGGCATTCATGTGCATTCACAGAGGAAGATGAAGAAGGAAGAGGAGGAGGAATGAAGGTCTTGACAGCCTTCTACAACATATGAAAAAGAGTCAGAGCATAGATACTAAAGCACACATTCCCTGCACCCAGCAGATGTCATTGCTGAAATAACTGAGCATCGAGTTTAGATGACAGCAGTCACTCATGGTCTCTAGGACCATCACCCACGGTATCTTTGGAGAACACTTAGTAATCAAAGTTAATTTTCAACATCAATAACAAACCCCTTACTCAACCAGTGGTAACTTTGTAGACATGACAAGTTCTACAATTATTCCTTGTACCTAAAAGAGATGGAAAAGACAGTAACATCCAAAGGAATGGTTTGTAAATGCAAGTAACACTGCAGAGAAACACTCACAGGATATATTTAAACATCTGTTATAATACCTGTTGTTCTGCACGTTAATCGAAATCTGACAATTTAAATAGTCCATGTGTCATTCAGCTCTGAACAGTGTATAAATCTTATCAGAGTCTGGTATGAGTCCATCAGAAGACAACACGTGTCCCATACACTTGAAAGCCAAGTACATGTCTGACCATTCTTTCTACTCAGTTTAAAGCTTTATTGCCTTCCTCTCAACAGTAACTGAATAAGTTGCAAATCATGTTCTTGTTTAGTAGGGCCCCAACTAACATCAGTCACACTGAACACACCTTCTAGTCTGTCAGTCAGCCCAGCTACTACTCTTTTTAGCAATTCTGTGCTAGACAAAATTCCCAAAGGTGATCTTATTAACACGCATCTACTCAGACAGAAGTTGAATGTGCAAAGCTTCAAGGTGGCTTCATCAAAATAAATTTGCCAAAACATTTGATCATTGTCAAGTGCTGAGAATAACTTCGCATTAGGCATAGCTGAGATTATCTATAAAATTGTCTGAAGTGGTTATTGTTCACTTTTGATCCATTTAAGGCTTGAGACTCTATTATCTGAGCTTATTTTGCTTTCCAACTGTTATCATGCTTTATACCAAGTCACTTAGGTCTGTTTGCTTAACAGTTGCTTCCATAGATTCCTAACTCCTCATCCCCTGTTCATTTACATTTTTGAGCAAAGCTGAGGCTCTTCACACTGCATGTATGACTAGCAATGCCACATGTGGAGTAAGCTATATACCTAGTTGACAGACTAGGCAAAAGGTAAGATCAATATTTTGAAGAACATAATACTTAATTTTGTAATTCTTGATTCTCACAGAAACACTCATACAAGTTATTTGGTTTATTAAATTCTTGAGACATATATGTGCACTTAGGCATTCTTAACCTACTGGTTTGCTGGCAGAAGCATGCGAGTTGTTACTGGTTCATAGGGTTGCATTTAAAGGGCCATTAAGCAGCCTAGCACAAGTAGACACATGAGGACTGAGAGAATCAAACCCTGTACCACAGGGACCCAAGTACCCAGCCTTTAACCTCTGCTCCAACTGTCAGACAAACTTTCAGTTAATCTTCTATAACTGCTGCCTTGCTTTTTGGACAACCATAATAGGACTCAAAATTACAAACTTATGATCTAAACTCAGATACTTTATCCATGTGGCTGCACAGCTCCATTAAGTTGCTTTTTGCAAATATTCTTTCCAGCTTTTGTTTCACTGTTCTTCATGAACGCAAGCATAATCTAAATGATGCTTAAGAACATATACATGGTTATGAGGTAACTTGTGAATATGCAAAGTGCTCTTAATAATAAGTTCATAATTTAGTACTAGGATAATTATCTTGGTAGTCCATTTTAAGCTTAGTCAATTATCCCATATAAGGATCAAACCTGCTCCTTGTATCTGTAAGGTAAACACCTAATTCTGGATTCAGTAAACTCCTTGTAGGTTCCACATAGAGCCTACATGGAGTGTATTTGCATACGCAATAGTGCCCATCATGCAGCATCGCACAATCTCAAGACATGAATATTAATGACTCCTGGCATGCGTAGGGAAGGTTTCGCAGCTTGATCTGGTATTGCTGGGCATGAAACCTATATAGTAAATGTGGATTGTTCCAGGGCAAATGGCAAGCATACATTTTCAGAAAGATATGAAGTATGGAACAGAAAAGTATATGTCATGATATACTGTCTACAATCTTTAGTGATTTCACAATAAACCACCCATTTTACAGTTAAAAAGACAAATTTATGATTCAACATTCTGGACATTCAGCAAAACTGTGGACAGTCTGCCTCTGCTATTTTAATTCATTTGTTTTATCCTTTTTTAATATTTTTTTTATTTTTTTATTTCCAGTGTTTCCGCAATGCGCCACTTGGCATAAACATGTGTAGCTGTGCTTACCTGGTTTACACAAAGCTCAGCAGCATACAAACTGGAGAAATGGACCGCTCAGGTTTTAGACAGGACCCAGACACCCACACATATGAACCGGATGTATTCAATTAATATTGTGCATCTTGCAACCATGGTAAGCAGTGTTGCACAAAGGTTAACAGAAAGAACCTTACAATAACTACTCAGATAGCAGATATCCATCTCACTAATTCCATAGCAGCAAGTGTTAAGTGTAGAAGTGGGGTGCAGATGGTATGGGGTTCTAATACAGGGTGTGCAAGTTTTGTTTTACTATTGTAAGAGTGAAGATTATAGCAATAAAGTGCAAGATATACAAGTGGTTTTTTTCAATCTTCTTGTTGTAATAGCTGCAGGTGTAGGAGAACTGTATATATGGTGAAAATGACCAACCCATTTACACAAGCTCCTGAATACCTAATCAGGAAGAAATTGCTTTGTTCGCAACTGTTGCATATAGCTTACTATCGCACAAGCACAGTGTCCAGCAGAGCTTACTCTTGCCTACCATGTTTGCAAGATGGTAAGCAGTGCACAAAGTTTTTAAATGTTGCAAATTCAAAATGAGCGTACTCTCAGTAAGCGCGGGATGTGGAATAGGTGGGAAATAAGACCATATAAACTGCAATTTGTGGGAAATATTGACTAGACATTGAGCTTGAACTATGGTAGGTATATCTGGAGTTGCTGGAGAGGGTGTGTGCTTTTGGGCACAGAGTTGGAGTTTCCAGGACTCCAAGATTTTTGTTGGACTCCTAATTAGACAGCATGGGTCCAGGTAGAGGCAGCAGGACTATTCCAGCTCAGAATATAAATCTGAAGCCTAGAAAAGTGTCACCAGGCTTTAACCAGTGCAACAGGTATCCCCTGCCCAGGTGAGCAATGCAGACATCATTTTGATTACCCCCAGAGGAGGAAAAGAGATATCCTCAAGCATTGGATTGGGGAATGTTGGACAGGGGACACCCCACAGATGCATAAGTATCAATTTCATTGAGAAATTGTAAGAGTTAAAAGCTGAATATAGTCAAGACTGGTATTCATAATGGTGTTCTGTTCTGTTCTGTTTTTTCCACATCTGCTGAGGAGAGAGTCTCAAATGTTCAATCTCATGCCATGCGGCTAGCAAGGATGTGACAAGCATATGGTATGTATGAATCAAAACAGTATTGTCTGAATATAATAATAACAATAATAATAATGATAATAATAATAATTATTAATAATAATAATAATAATAATAATAATAATAATAATAATAATAATAATTAATAATAATTTTAAAGTAATTTTGAAGCATTCAAAAGTTAAGGAATGGTTAGTTGGTATTTAACAGAGTTATATGAAACTGAGCATGCATATCCCAACTGTAAAATAACAGTGGGCATGCATCTCTAAACTGTAAAACATAAAGTATGCATGCAGTAGTCTGTAGGACAAAGAAGTATTTTAGCATAGTCATTGTTGTGGGTTCAAAACCTGCACTTCCTAAATATACAATACTGTTATGTTTTCATCATTATTTGAATGTAACATTATTTGAATGTAACTACCAGTGGCAAAAATGTAATTCTGTAATCTGTAATCAGTATAACTGGAACACACATATTTGCAAAATATGCACACATCAAGGAGTAGTGGTGACAATCTGCACTATAGTGTGCCTCTGTTATAAACTGAGTAGTCTTAAAAGTAATGAATAAACGTGTTAGAGGAGCTTGTAGTGTTAAAAGTAAAGGTAACAGAACAGAGTAAAATAATTGTATCAATGCTTTGTATGTCACATATGAACTTATTAATGTTCTCCCTTTTTTCTCTCACTCCAATCCTTTTCTCTCTCTCCTTTTTTTGTTTGTGTTTATTTTGGGAGGTTATTATTTTCTTTTTTTGTGTGGTTCCTTTTATTATTTTTTCCCACAGCTCAGAGAGGTAGGACTATCTCACATGATCCACCTGCCCCCACTCCACCAGCTAAAGCACCACTGCCCAACACATCTGCCGCAGTACCTGGTAACTCCCCTTCAGCTGGCACTGCCATGCCTGGCCCCTCAGGTAGTTCTGCTCCAGAGGACAGGGCTGTGGTTTCCTCTGGGCAGTGACAGAAGGGGTGAGTCTATCACCTGTTATGAACTGCCAGGGATGGTGTGTAGGATTGTGCACCACACTGTTGACACATGCCTATGCCAGATGGAGTGCCTGCTCTCCATCCTAGTGCAGAGCTCCTGAAGGAGGTGTAGATGTCAGGCACTGCAGCCAGAGGTGGAGTGAGGTGGTAGTGATGACAGTCCACTGTGTGAGGACTAGATTCTCACTGACAACCACCTTTATTTCCATGGGATGAGATTTCTCATCTCCCTCCCCATCCACGGTGTTCACCCATCTCTTGTGTCCTTCACTGTCCCTTTCTCTTGTCTTGTTTGTCTTGTCTGTCTGCAATTGCTTCCTCATCTGTCCAACTTCCCTCACCCAGACATTTCTACATCTCTTCCCCAACATTCTCCTCTCCCTCAAAAAAAAAAAAAAAAAAAAAAAAATTGGGCATCTGTCCCACACAAACAATTGTCCCTTATGTAGCTCTCCATTTTATACGTGTGTTCATGACACCCATGATTATTTCAAATACCCTGTACAATTCTCTGTACAACAGCTTGTGTTGTGGTCACCCCTCTCTTTGTTGGTGACAGTCCAAATTCAGCCAACTTAATATGTTTTATTCTGGAAGAAATGGATAGCTATGGTTCTTTCCTACATCCTTCCTGTACATTCCTGCCTTGTTTCTACCTTGTTCTTCCCCAGTTTGCTCCCCACTTCAAACCTTTCCTGTTTTCCCCATTTCTTTTCTTTAATGAATTATTGCATGATGGTTCATCGTGCACACCAACACACTGCAAGGGTAAAAACCAGTAACATTAGTGAATATATTTAAAGTATCATACATGCTTGTAAAATTATTACTTTGACCTGTATTTGAACCCAGTACCACCTGCTCCAACAACAATGATTAACACTTGCTTCCATAGAGTCAATTAGATAGCACATGTATTTAATACATTCAATAGTAAGTGACACATTTTATGAAAGGTTTCCATTTGTACTTCCCCATGGTTGCTTCCCATATCACTAATGTTGTATCTTCTTCATTATATTTCTATGAAACAACATTGCACAATCCTCTGTAATGTTTTATATACTCATTTAGTCTTGCATAGCAGTAGTGTGAGATGTTGTGAGACGATGTGCACTGTGCAGCATCAATAAGAAATACTACTAACAAAATACTTTAATATATTACCTATAGCTAAACCATTTGCCCCAAAAAGGTACTTATCACTACATTCATCATCATCTTTTGGCTGTTCCTGTTAAGGGTCACCACAATGGATCATCTGTTTCCATTTCTTCCTGTCCTCTGAATCTTGCTCTGTCACACCAACCACCGGCATGTTCTCTCTCACCACATCCATAAACCTTATCTTAGGCCTTCCTCTTTTCCTGTTACCTGGTAGCTTCATCCTTAATATCGTTTTCCCAATATACTCAGCATCCCTCCTCAGCACATGTCCAAACCAATGTAATCTTGCCTCTCTGGCTTTGTCTCCAAACCTTCCAACCTGGGCTGACCCTCTAATATACATATTCCTAATCCTGTCCACCCTTGTCACACCCAGTGCAAATCTTAACATCTTTAACTCTGCCACATCCAGCTCTAACTCCTGCCTTTTTGTCAATGCCACTGTCTCCAACCCATATAACATAGCTGGTCTCACTACCCTCTTGTAGACCTACCCTTTCACTCTTACTGGTACTTGTCTGTCACAAATCACTCCTGACACTCTTATCCACCCACTCCATCATGCCTGTACTCTCTTCTTCACCTCTCTTCCACACTCACCATTACTCTGAACAATTGATCCCAAGTATTTAAACTCATCCACCTTCACCACCTCTACTCCTTGCATCCTCACCATTCCTCTATCTTCCCTTCATTCACACACATATAGTCTGTCTTAGTCCTGCTGATCTTTATTCCTCTTCTCTCTAGAGCATATCTCCATCTCTTTGGGGTCTCCTCCACCTGTTCCCTACTATCACTACAGATTGCAATGTCATCGGCAAACATCATAGTCCACGGGGACTCCTGTCTGATCTCGTCTGTTAACCTGTCCATCACCATTGCAAATAAGAAAGGGCTCAGAGCTGATCCTTGATGTAATCCCACCTCCACCTTAAATGCATCTGTCACTCCCACCACAGACCTCACTGCTGTCACACTACCCTCATACATATCCTGTACCACTCTTACATACTTCTCTGACACTCCTGACTTCCTCATACAATACCACAACTCCTCTTTAGACACCCTGGCATATGCTTTCTCTAAGTCTACAAAAACACAATGCAACTTCTTCTGACCTTTTCTGTATTTCTCCATCAACACCCTCAGAGCAAATATCACATCTGTAGTGATCTTTCCTGGCATGAAACCATACTGCTGATCACTAATCATCATGTCCCTTCTTAACCTAGCTTCCACTACTCTTTATCACTACATTAAGTGCATTAATTCCTGCATTCAGAAATTCAGTTAACTAGCAGGTTTACACAATAGCAGTTAAGTCTGCCATTTGACGTACAGTCTCTAAAATATACTTGTTAACTAACTGAGTCTGTAGCATCACCTCTTAATGCAGTGATACGTGTATTTTTGTTTAGATGGTACTTGGTTAGAATCCAGGTGTATGTTAACAGTGTCTAATGATTTTACATATGTAAATCCAAATTCTGAAATGTGATAGTTGTTACTGAGTGTCTGCAATATGGCTAGATAGTAGATTTCCAATCAAAACTATACAATACTTAGATCTGGTATACCCATTTATATTACTGTTTTTTACCATTGTGGCATGTTGGTGCACAGTGCACACCATCACTCAATATTTCCTTAAAGAAAATAAATGTGGAGGATAGGTAACTGGTGAAATGTGGGAGTAAGCCAGGAGAAAATAAAGTGAAAATAAGGCAGGAATGTGCAGCAAAAATGTGGGAAAGAACCATAGCTATCCATTTCTTCCAGAATAAGACATACAAATTTGGCTGAATTTGGAATGCTACCCCCAGAGAGAGGGCAACCATAACACAAGCTGTTGTATAGAGAATTGTATTGAGAATTTGAAATAATCATGTGTGTCATGAACACATGTGCAGAATGGACAGCTATGTATGGGATGATTTTTTTTTTTTTTTGTGGGACAGGTGCCTTTTTTTTTTCGAGAGAGGAATGTTGGGGAAGGGGTGTAGGAATGTTTGGGTAAGGTAAGTTCGGCAGTTGCAGAAACAATTGCAGACAAACAAGACAAGGGACAGGGACAGTGAAGGACACATAGGGTGGTTAAACACCATGGAGGTAGGGGTGGGGATATCATAACCCCAAGTCAAGTCAAGTCCACACCCCATGGACTGTCATCACTGTCACCTCATTGTGCTAATGACTGCAGTGTCTGATGTCTGTATCTCGTATTATTTAATGCATTGATGGAGAGCAGTGTCTCCAGCCAGCATAGGTGTGCAGCAACAGTGCAGTGCACAATCCTAAGCACCGTCTCTGACAGTTCATCATGGGTGATAAACTCACCCACTCTGACACTGCACCTGGAGGGAAACCACAGACCTGTCCTCCAGGGCAGAACTATCTGAGAGTCGGGGTACTGCATGGGTGGCAGAAGAGGTACTACTGCACCAGATGGGCTTGGCAGCAATGCTGTAGCCGGTGGAGTGGGGGCAGGTGGATCCCATGGGACAGTCCTACCCCACTGTGCTGTGGGAAAAACAAAAAATGTAAAAGTAAACAAAAAATAATAAATAATAACCCGGGCCTCTCAAAAAAAAAAAAAAAAGTGAGAGAGAGAAAAGGGTTGTGTGAGAGAAAAAAAGGGGAACATTAGTAACTTCATATGTGACAGACAAAGCTTTGATACAATTATTTTACTCTATTCTGTTACCTTTAATTTTAACCCTACAAACTCCTAACAAATACCTTTGTTTACTGTTGAGATTACCCAGCTTCTAACAGATGCACAATACATTACAGATTGCAGTGAGCAATCCTTGATGTGTGCATATATTGCACATATGAGTGGTCCAAATATACTGATTACAGTTTATAGCAAGCCAGTGGTGACACTGCTTTACAGCTCTGATGTTACATTGCAACACTGCTGAAACCTTAGCATATTTAATATATTTGGGAAGTGTGGATTTAGAAGGCACATCCTATGACTTCATTGTTATAATGAACTTTTGTTTTGCTTTCTAGAGTAATACATACATACTTACCTATTACAGTTAAGAAATGAATGCTCAATTTGATACAATTGTATAAGTAGCAATATATGCATCATAACTTTTTGATGCTATAATAAACCAACTTTTGGGATGCATAAATACCACATGTGTCTTGCATCAATGCCATTTTAGCGGTGTGGGTTCCTTCATTCAGTGCCTGGTCTATGATAGCTTCAGAAAAAACAGAAAACAATAGAATACCATTAAGCATACCAATCCTGACTATATCCAGCCTTTAAGTCTGACAAGTAGTCTCTGTAAGTGACACTTACACATCTGTGTGCTGCTACCAGTCCTACATTCCTTGATCTAATGGTTGAGGATATCCCTCTTCCTCATCCTGAGGTCTCTGTAATGGTTCCTACATTGTGGTAGATAGCTGTAGCACTGGTCAGAGCCCAGGCCATACTATTCAATGCCTCTGCCTTGTACTCAGAGTCATGATAGCCCCTCTGCAACAATCTGGGCCCATGTTCATTGACTAGGATCAAAACAAACACTTTGGACTCTTGTACATCCCATCTTTGAGCACAGAATCTCAAAAACTGTCCAGGAATGCCATCCATGCCCATCAGAGATTGAGTCCAATGTACAATAATGTTTTCTCACCAACTGCAGGTTTCTCACTTACTGGGAGTGCACACTTTCTGGATTTGCATAATTTGAAATTGTTGCCACTTACCATTGCACAAATACAGTGTGAGAGAGTGTGCACTGGTTAGAAATGTGTTTGCACAATGGTCAATAAATTTAATTGAATGCATCTGGTGTATGTGGATGGCTGTCCGTGACCTGTCTGTTATGTGGGTGGCCCATCCATGCTGTTTGTGCACTGCCACTCTACAAGCAAATGAGATGAGCACAGCCAAAGTGGTTTTGCTAAGTGGAGCATTGTGCAAACAGTGCCATCCCCCCAAAAAAACAGAAAACAAATAAAAAAGTATAAACATTGAAGAATTAGTTGAAATGCAGAAAATTACTCTATGACATACACAGTAGAAACTATTAGTACATATGAGATATGACTATATAGGTCTGGATCCCAACTCTCACTGGAAAATACTGTCACAAAACAGGAGGAAAGACTTATCCATCTTTGCCCCATAAAAACCTATGCAGCAAATACATGACATAATTACTTACACAACTAAGTTCAACTGAATGTACATTGATATCAAGGCATGACCAAATATTTTTAAATGTATTCTATGTAATATATTTGGATGTAGTGCACTTAGTGATCACCCAACCTGCTATGATTATTCCTTGCAAATATACAGCTGTGTCCTATCATTTTGTGTTTCTTTGTCATTAAACAGATATCTGACCAGTACTCAGAGATATGCAGTGTGTAAGCCAGTCTATATCATTTACCTTAAAATGTGGAAGGATATTCACTGGGTATAATACGATATGCAGTTGCCATCAAATTAATGGAAGGTTGAATTCCACAGATATGCATAGACTGCTGTTTTGGGGGTGGGGAGCAAAAGTGGGCTATTGTCATGGAACAATCAAAGGTATAATGTTCTTTCAAGGGGGGTGGACTCAGTTTAAGCTACTGTTATGTCACAAACAAGGCTATGTTGCTCTTGTTACTTTTCTTGTTTTGCATCCTGCTGGTTTGATCTTGTGAGGTTGGTGAAGCTGCAGACTGCTATGTGTCTCATTACTTTCAAACTTCTCTGTTATTATTTTCCATTTCAAACACATGCTACTAAACTGAGGGCATGGAGTGATCATCATTACTTTGGGGAGATATCAATGTGTGAATCTTTGAGGCCTGAGGCCAACTACTTGATAATGGACACATACAAGTCAAACAAGTCTCTGCTGTCACATGTGACATTAATTTCTGTACAAATCTCCCACCATGTACTTGCTTACTGTACCAAGTGATGAAAAACAAGGGTGTGTCTTAATATTATTAAGCAATACAGTACATGTTCAGAACTTACCTTGTAAACGCAGCAGTTGTCACAATGCTAGTTCAGGGCTGACTGTGATGGAAGCCTTACACAGCCAATACATGGGGAGGTAAAGACTGTGGCTCTGCAGTGAAGCTGGCAGAGGTCATAGGGTTTCTGTATTGTGTCCCTGACCACCCCATAGCACTCTACATTATCACAACATACATGACATGGACAAGTTAAATGTGGCCTGAAAACTCTTCTCTGTCTTGGCCTATGCTTGTTGGCAGCAGCAGCATTGCCTAGAGCCTGAGGAAAATACAAATAGAGTTAAACAGCAGCAGCAGCCACTAGCATTCTGTCTGTGTAGACTTCCTGTGTATGTACTGCACTACTATTAAAACCCATAGGAAAAAACAGCATGAAGCATAAATGGTTGCTTTATAAATTTGGGAATAGCTTCACCAGATTAGTTGATTAGCATGCAGTTCAGCTGTTTATGCTGTAATTAGCATTTCTGAAACACAGCCTAGACAGATGCTGTACATTAATAATCTACTCCAATATAAAAAGAGAAATGTGTAGTTAGATAAACTGATGGTGAGGATACTTGCTACATGTTCAGCAAAGCAAACCATTTTTTAAGTTATCTTTGGAGAGGAGTATTGAACTCCAGAAGGTATGCCGTAATTTTTTTAACCTGCATAATGCATATTCCGGAATACATTTATGAATAATATGAACCAAAGCCTTTTACACTGGTATCTGTTTACAATAGTTAGAAGTGTACTGATGGAATGACCATGTTTTTCAAGTGATTTCAGAGGTACAGATCATTGACAATACATGAAAGTATTAAGCTGAGTAACTCATATGTACAAATGTTTCATGGACAGATCCTTTTAATGCATGTTTAGCATTTCCAGTGTGTTTTATTAGCAAAATTGTTTATGTGCATGTTCATTAGTGGGTGGGGGAAGTAAAAAACATTTAAACTAGAATGGACTGTTTTTTGGGGGGTTGGCACAGTTGAGTTACTGCTATGACACATACAAGGATATGTTGCCCTTGCTACTCTCCTTGTTTTGCATCCTGCTTGTTGTTAGTATTTCACATATGTCATATGTGTTATGTTTTTTCCATTATGTACTACTGACTGCTTGCATTAACTGTTTCATCTGATAACAGTTACTTTGTACTTATGTGATAGTTATGTGCATTATCATTCTGTTGTGTTTTATGATTAAAAATGTCATGGAGGTGCAGACCCGCTTCAGTGGGGCAGAAAATATAACAGTGGACCCGTTGTGTCAGCATGGTACTTTCCTTCTTGGAAGGGGTCATCACAATATGCCAGAGAGGCTGAGGATATGGTGGGAAAATATTATTATTATATAATAAATAAAATAGTGTTCCATAATTTACAATAAATTTTGATTCCATGTTCAATAATTTAGTCTGAAAATTTATATTACTTTCTCCCGTTCCCCATGGTCTTGCTAAAATACTAAATTTGAAACTTGTTCCTAATATCCCCCAAGTGTTCTAAAATCCTCAGTTTGACCCTACGTATTTTAGCAAGACCATGGGGAAGATATGGTGGGAAATCATTGATAATATAAATGCTGTGGACAGTCATGGGCATACATATGAGCAGGTGTACCACAGAGCAATTGACATGATCACAGCTGCCTGGAGGCATGCAGCTGCTGTTGCCCGAGACTAGAGAGTAACCAGAGGTGGGTCTGCTGCAGAACCACCTCTTGTCCCCATTGAGGAATTCCTGGCAAATCTTCTGACTCAGGACAGCTCACAGCAGAGTGGCCCATAATATGTCCTTGATGTGGGGGCAACTCCTTCTCAGTCCCAGGAAGAGCTTCTAGGAAGGCTTTATTATATGACCAGTTCAATATTGTTGTATAGTAAAACTAATGAGTAAACTAAATGTTACTGCTGTGTCATTTGTGTTTTTTTTTTTTTTTTGTGGGGGTTGAATATTAGTAGAGTGATAAGCTCAGTTTGGAGTTGTCAGCCATGCACTTCTTAAAGTAAAATGTCTTGCTGATTGAAAGGAGGACATGTAGTACCTCCTGTTTTATTGTTAAAATGTGATAATGTTGGCCTTAACTCTTGCTTTGTTGGCCTTAACTCTTGCTTAACTTCTTTCAGGATAATGAGGAATCCAGCACCATAGGCCTCCTGTAGGTAGTAAGTCAAATCAACTTATTTCAGTACTGTAGATCAATTTCTAGTAATCTAAAGTGTAATTGTAGGCCTGTTGTGTACATTGTTGTACTGTCTATAATACTGGTAGAAGTGTTAGTTGTTTATCATATATTGCATCATAATAGTGCAGGTATTAATGTATGCCTGTGTTTTTCCCTTTTTATCACAGGTGATCATGACAGTGGGAATGTGGGCCCTGTGCCACCTGATGTCAGTGTCTCGTCAGACACTGATGATGATGGTGCTGAAACTGAGTCGTCAGCAGTTGCACAGATTGAATTTGACACATATGTTGACATCCAGCCACCGCTTTCTTTTTCCCCAATCACAGCCAGTAGGCCTATGCTTACCCAGTCCACTGAGCCCACAGACATAGGGCAGGTGGAGGGTGATGACATTCAGCAGGGAAGTGTAGCTACTGTGGCTTCAGTATCTGTTGAGTCTGGTGAGGTGCCACACAGGAGGGTTGATAGGGGTGCTCAGAGAGGTCCTGCTGCCCCCCCTCCACCTGCTGCAGGTGTCTTTTACCATGTCATTCAACATATGTTTATGGCCATCATGGAGGCACATACACCTTCATAGGATCATAGGAAGTTACTAGGCTATTGGCCCTTATAATCCTAGCCAAGAGTTTAGCCCATGCATAAACAAATCAGCACTCGATGAACCTGTCCAGCAGGGACACAGGTGGAATCCCAGGGATGTATTTTCTATTTCCCATCCAGTTATCCAGGTTGTATTAAAAAGGGGTAAAGAGGTACTCTGCTTGATGTTCAGGGGGAGTCTATTCCATAGATGGAGGAGTCTGTGGGACACAAATCTGTCCTGCCAACAAGTCCTATTGATGTCACAGACCAGGCTGAGGGTGCATGTGTGGGTTACTTGAGTGGACTTGACCTGTGGATATGCAGCAGTCCCATCAAAGTGGGGTCCGAGATTGCCTTGTATGCCAGACAGATGTCAATTCTGAGTAGTCTATATGAAACAGAGTAGAGTGGTAGGGCTTTTTCCTATCTGTGTATGGTAGATTTTTGAGGCCCTGGATTCTTCTGCTGAGGAACCTCTGTGGTCTCTCCAGCTGCTCCATGTGCTTTGCAAGGTACATGCTGAATGGGTCATTTTACTCAGCAATGGACCTTATAAGAGAAGAATACAAGGATGTTATGACCTCCTTGTCCCTGAATGAGATGCCCTTACTTATGAGGTGGGCCATGTAGAAAGCTTTCCGTACAATGGAAGCAACATGGTGGTCAAAAGTCAGGTTGCTATCAATCAGGGCGCACAAATCCCTCACTACTGACTGTGTGCTTAGGACATTGTTATTAATGTGATAATCTGTGTGGCCATCACTCTCCCCAAAGGGGATGATGATGCATTTTTTTGTATTCAGCTTGAGACCATGTTTCTGGCACTAGTCATTTGTTTGGGTGAGACCCTTTTGGAGATGTCCACATCACTAGGGGAATTCATGACAGCTCCCAGCTTGCAGTCATCTGCAAACTTGGTCAACCATTGCCACTGGTTTTGTACTGTACCTCAGAAAAGTATATCCCAAATAACAAAGGCTGCAAGACTGAACCCTTAGGTACGCCATTTGATATGGATCTACTGCTTGAGGTGGCGTCCCTTATTTTGACTAGGCGAGTTCTATCAGTGAACTAGTTAACTACCCATCTGGTAACATACAGATTAATGTCTAGTTGAGAGAGTTTATCTATTATGCCCGAGTGAGGAATAGTGTTGAAGGCTTTGGCAAGATCAGGGTAGGTGGGTTACACTGTCTTCCCATCTTCCATGGCTTTGGTGACTGTCTCAAAAAAGTTGACCAGATTTAACAGACATTACTTCCCTTTGACAAAGCCAAACTGTGTGTAATTGAGTTTTGGGAGGTTGCCAATGTCCTTGTTAATGAGGTCCATGATAATCCATTCCATGGCCTTGCAGATCAGGCTACTTAGGCTAATGTGTCTATAATTTCACGGATTGGGGGACGCTCCTCCTTTGTGTAAAGGGATGATAGTGGCTGTCCTCCACTCAGCTGGGAAAAAGCCAGTACTCAGGCTTTGGTTCAATAGGGCGCCTAAAGGTGCTGCAAGTTCCTGCCTGAGTTCATGTAGGATGCAGCCTGGGATGTTATCGGGTCCCATGGAGGCTGCATTTTTTCCCTTTGAGAGAGCAGTGATGACCTGATCCCTAGATATAAGGGGAAGGGTCAGGTACTGGGAAAGTCCTGATTTACTGATGGGGGTGAAGAGGGGTGAAATTTTTGCTGAATCTGTCAGCCAGCAATTTTATTTATTTATTTTATATTTTTTTGTTGATTTATGGGAATGTCCCAATGAGTCCACAGGTTCTTTTTTTTCGGAGGCCCGGGAGAACAACTCCATGATATGTCTTTGGGAATGTGGGGGGAAACCAGACCCAGAGAGGAACCCATGCAAACACAGGGAGAACATGCAAACTCCACACAGAAGGCACCCCAGCCGAGAATCGTACCGGAGAACCTCTTGCTGTGAGGTGACAACGTTAACTACTGCACCACTGTGCCGCCCGTATGTATATACTTTATACTGTATATCTACAGCATTTGTATATATGGTGTCCTTGACCACCAATTCTGAACAAATCTGGGTGTGAATTTTGACATTATGGACATATGTGAAGAAGGCCTTATGATTGCTCTAGTAGATTTGGCCAATTTAGACTTGAAGTTTGCTTTGGAGGATTTCACTAGTGCTCTTATTTGCTTGTTTTGGCTAAGGAGAGATTGCTTCCAATTGGTCACTTGCTCCTTCTTTGTCCTGGACAGCATTTTTTTTCTTTTGTTATAGAGTTTATTTATTGGAGATGTCCACCAGACAGGTTTACTCTTCCTTGCGGAGGATGATTTTGTCCTGTCAGATAGTCCTGATTACATGCATCTATATAAATGTCCGTATAGTAATTTGGTATAGTTTTGAATACTGGTGCCAGTTCCTAGAGAGGGGGTGGGGGCTGTGAAGCTGTTTATACCATCCATCAGGAGGCTGTAATCAGCTTTAGAAAGTTTTTTTGTTTGACCCTAGCTAGAGGGGGGTTGGGGCAGATGGTGACTTCAAACATGACCACTTTATGGTCTGATCTTACAAGGGAGGATGATACTGCAGGGATGCAGCAGTGGTTACTCAGGCTGGTTAATACTAAATCCAAGAAATTATTACCTCCTGTGAGCATATTGACTAGCTGTTCCAAAGCATTTGCATTGACAAAATCGAGGAATCTCTGGGCATTTGTGTTCTGGCATGAGCAGTTCTTCCAGTCTATGTTTGGGTAGTTAAATTCACCCAGGATCAGGGTAAAGGGTCGAATCTTCATAGATTCAAAGAGGTCTAGATAGGCAGTTTGGGCATCTTGGGTCAGATTTGGGGGCCAGTAGCTAGCTATGATTTGTATAGGAGTCTTGCCAGTGGTTAACTGTGCCTGGAGTGTCTCCTGTGTGTCATACTGTTTGACCAGCATAGAGGTGTGTATGTCTTTAATATATATTAAAACTCCACGTACTTTGGCTTTACCACCCACAGTTTGGGGTCTGACTGTATTATAGGATGAGTAACCAGGTATGGCTGGAGTGCTCTCCACAGCTTTGGACCAGGTTTCTGTGACTGTGCACTTGTCAGCATTTTCCAGGGTTAAGAATGATTGTAATGAATGCAGTTTCATGTTTAGACTCTTAGCATTTAGCAGCATGACCTTTAATTTGGGTTTTATTGACATTTTTATGTTGGTAGTTTTAACCTCATCAATTTTTTTAAAAAAAAGGCACTATGGGGGAGGCAAGTTCCTTTGCCAGAAGAATGAAGCCCAAGTCAGACAGCTGCAGGCCATCTCTGGGAAAGCATAGTGGTCTGTCGATCATATCGTCCCAAGCTGTCAGGTACCAGATCCCCCTTCAGAAAGGTGCTTCAGACAAATGCTCAGGGTCATGGATGTGGCACAATCGAACATATATGACTGATTCTGTGATGGACAGAGAGGTATCTGTCATGGAACGAGCAGTGTCTGTGATGGAACATCTGCTGGAAGGGGAATGGTATCCCTTTGGGCATAAGTCAGCCACAACATCTGCTGAAAGCCAAAATGGCCTTTCTGGATCACAGTCCTGTAGTAGCAGTACTTCCACTGCTCCATTAACCAGTATGCTGTCCACACCCAGACTTGGCAGGCCATGAGTTCATGGTCCTGGGCATTCACATGAAGGGACCACATCCAGCAGACACTGGTCATGCTCAGGTAGCAGCACTGCATCTGACCTTGGGTATGGAGGTGCCAGTGCAACTCCTGCCAGAGGCAGTCCCCATGGTTGTGGGTAACAATGATGAACTGCCACCTCTATATTGCATAGCTTACACCAATCCAACATACCAAGATGTAGAGTTAGCACTGAGCTTGGCTGTGTTCATGCAGACTCTTTCACACCACGTTCACACGGAGGACTCCTACAGACACACAGACAGCCTGGCTGCTTCACTTTCTCCCTCATACACACTCGCCAATATTTTTTCAGACTAGGCCTCCTGCTGCCCATCCCCCAGCACCCTGTGCAAGAGATGCTAATTGTGCCATATCCCCATTTTCTCTCTTTTGGATTCAGGGATACAAATGCCTTGTGTCTGATGCACAGGGTGCATAGCTACATTATTGCCTAGTATATCTGCATTTGAGTTGTTGAACTCATAATTGTACCTGTCAGTTGTATTTGCTTTGACAAATGATACAGTAGATAGCATCATCATGACAGTACTTTGTAGTGTATTATCTTATAAGGGATATGAAGTCAAAAACTGCAATGTGTGTCATTACTTTATAACCTTTCTCTTTAATGTTTTCCAGTACATACGTATGGTGCACATCATAAGACACACCATCACATGCAGATCTCAGGACTGTATCAGAGCACTGTAGTCAAACTTATCAGAGTTGTAATACAGTATAATGCTGTCTTTTGCAGGAGCCTCACCAGACACATCTACCAGCTGGACAGACCACATGGCTTTCTCATCAAGATAACACAGGGCCTACTAACCATGCCATGATGTACATGGGTAGATTAACAGAAATGTCACTGTCATCTGTCTGGTATCATATTACATTTTAACTGTGATTCTAAGCCTACTACATTTGGTTTAAGATATTGGGCTTCAAGCCAGCTGTTTTACATTATAAAGGTTTCTAGACTACAGTACAATGAGAGGATATGGTAGCATATGCCCATCTGAGCTGGGAATTGCTGGTTGAATGCTTATTGTGTATGTTGCTCAAAGTCTCTTTGTTATGGTTTGAGCACTTGGCCTCCAAACCAGTTATTTTACATTAGGAACATTTGTGCTGTAGAATTTGTGGAAGGGGAAGACAGCCTAAACCCTTATAAGCTGGAATTTTCTGGTTGAAGGCTTATTGTGTCTGTTATTCAGAAAGTATCTTAGTTCTAGTTTAAGTACTTCTTTTCCAGACCACTTATTTTCCACTATGAAGGTTTGTTACCTGTACTCTTGTTTGAGTATTCTACTGGATTTCTGCTTTATTTAAAATGTTTGTTCTTCTGTTGTAATTGTCATTTTCTGCACTTTGGATTTCTAGGAATTCTTCATTTTATAGCATATGCTCAATTCAGGCTTGTTGAATCTAGACAGTTTGGTAACATTGGAGCACGAAAATTAGCCATCTTACGTTAAGAAGGCCCCCTGCACCCTTGTAGCAGAACCGTGCAGCCAATAATCCATCTGATTTGGGGATTGCTGGAATAAAGCTCCCTGTTGGCCTTTGCCTTGTTTTACTTGTTTAAAATAGTTTAACTTTGCTTGTATTCCAGCATTATGCTTTGGGGTGTTTGTACTCAGTTTACTGTAGCTATTCAGAGCTTGCACTGCTGCCCTGCGAGCAACTCAGGTGTGCATTGTGAAACAATGACCCATTTTTGTAACCCTAGCCCTCTGTAGAATGGACATTTTGTAAGTCTTACACCAAAACTTGGTCCATGTAGCCAACACCCCAGTATTTACTTTAGTATATACCTTCCATAATGGATTAACAGTTTCCCACCATGTCTACAGGCAGCCTGATGAACACGGGCACCCTGAGGCAACAGAGCAATTGCCTCACGTATACTGACAACCAGTTACTGCTAAAGCAAACTAATACAACATGTGAGAGCTGTATCTATACTATGAATTTGGAATTAATTATCTCACATAACATCAAACCACATGTCAAACATGTTGTCAGCACATACACTTCGTTTGTTGCACATAAGCTCACAACACATACACCTACACATGTGAAGGTACTCCCTAGAAACCTAACTAAAGATCAGAGACCTCCCAGGCATAAATCTACTGCACACAGTGTAGACCAATCAGAATCCGCTTCACATAATAATAAATGCACCAGTGTCTCAGTCAACAACCCCTTAGGCAAAACAGCTCAAAACCAAATGACTTGGTCATAAGCAACTCCATAGTGAGACACACAGATGTCCCCCTCACCATGCCGGACAAGGAGAAGGTCACAGTCAGCCACCTGACAGGTGACAGGGTCCATCAGATCATGCACATACTCAAGTTCCTTAACAACAAGTACCATTATTACTCTGTCATAGTCCATGTTGCAGTGAATAAGTGGAAACATACCTCACTCTACTATATGAAGGTGTTTGCCTCCCCCATAGTGGCAATGTCAGAAGTAAAGTCCCAACATAAAAGTCTCTAGCGCAACTAAATTGAAGGTTATGCTGCTTAATGCATTGGGTGTAAATCAAACTGCACTCACTGGAAGAACTCCTTACTTTGGCAGATGCCTATGTCTATGCAGTCAAATATGGTTCAAGGCCAAAGAGAGCACCCTGGCCATGCAGGGGTACAATGCCTTCCACAAATTCACACACCAAAACAAGCATGAAAGAACCAAAGGTGTAATATTACTAACTGTATATAAAACCGTCTTCCATATCATAGATAGCTACAGGTCCCCCACACTGAACCACAAGGACCACTCTTTGACCTAAGTGAGTCACTCAGACACTGGACAGTCAAACTCATCAGTCATGTATGATTTCAACTATCCTTCCATTGATTTGGAGTTATATATGTGCACAAACACACTCACCCTAAGATTCCTGGATTTTGTTAATACTCATGCTGTCTAAGAGATAGTCTGCACCCCCAACAAGGAGCTTGAATTTTCTGGACTTAGTACTGACCAACATAGTTGTTCTCTGCACTAACTCATGTGTGTTGGTGCCCCTGGTCAGGTCAGATCACAGTTCAGTCTCATTCACATTCACAGTCATACCCAACACCCCCTGAAGATCAGAAAGGATGACACATTTCTCCAAATCAAACTATAGGGTCCTAACCAATACCATAATGAGTTGCAAGCACCCTGATGCCACTATCAACAATGACTGCTGTACATATGTTTACACAAATGTTCCATATAAACAGCTATACAAATGTGCAGAATTGGCTGAATGTGAACAGATGAAATCAAATTCCTCACAGGAAACAAGCCACCCTAGTGGGCATCAAACATACATAGGTTAAACAATAATTGAAAGAAAGTAATGTCTAAGAACAAAAGGGAACTGACTCAGCAGAGAAAGGACACCTTCTACAGCTTGCACAGGGAAATTAGCTATCTTGAAAAGTCCTCTAAAGCTATGTGCAAACCTGAAGTAGCATCTCTATCTAAACATAATCAGGAAGCATTCTTTAGCTGCGTCAGACATCTAAAATTAAGGGCCCAGCTTGTGGCCAACTTGTAGTGGATATTACCACTCATGTTGGCCCTGAGGCCATCACCAGCCTGCAACCAGACAGTTTGGGGAAAACTTCACCCCTGACCCCACCAGACATACCCCAAAGCATACCTGTCACCAGTGCTCTACTTGCCTGCATAGGCACATAGATTCATAGGATCATATGAGGCCAATAGCCTAATTGCACAGTGTGTCCTAGGCATGTAGAAGCCTAGTTGTGTAAAAACACAACTATCCTTATTGAGAATATTTGGATGTTTGAGTTTAGCAGAGCAAGGTTGTCAGCATCACTGACTGACCCTGTCCATGAGGGAAAACACAACATTATATATATTACACTTTGTAGTGTGGTTGATATATGTGTGTAAAAAATACTGAGCCCCCAGTGTTTTATTGCTAAGGGGCTGTGGACAACACATGTATGTATCATGAATATATGATGTATACTGAGAATGTGCCCTGAAAAACTGATCATATGTACAGAAGATTAGCTGAATTCGGACTGTCACCTCCATAGAGAGATGGAGAGGTGACAACAATGTAATTATGATGTATAGCCAACTGGATGGAATCAGGTGTGTCAAGTAGACTTGTGTAAGACATGGAGAGATATGTATGGCACAATTTATTTTTTGGGAGGGACAGATGCTTTATTTATTTATTTATTTATTTATTTATTTATTTTAAAGAGACAGACATGTTGGGGAAGGGACACAAGAATGTCTGAGGCAGGTAATTTGACAAGGTGAAGAAGTACTTTCTGACAGAGAGGATGTAAAAGATAAGAGACAGAGTCGGTGAAGAACACAAGAGGTTGGTGAACACCATGGTTGGATTAAGAGTTTGAACCTTTCAAACCCAGTCATGACAAGCTGGATGACAGTGATAATCAAGTCCTCACACTGGATTCTCATCACTGTCACCTCACTGCACCAATGGCTGCAGTGTCTGACATCTGCATCTCCTTGTTATATTGACTACAATGATGGAGAGCAGTGTCTCCATCTGACATACATGTGTGACCACAGTGCAGCACATAATCTTATGCACCACCCCCAGCAGTTCTTCTCAGGTGATAAAATCACCCACTCTGCCACTTCACCAGGAGGGAACCACAGGCCTGTCCTCTGGGGCAGAAGTACCTGATGGGCCAGGTAGTGTAGGGGCAGCAGAAAGGGGTGCTACCAGGGTGTGGCTCAGATGTCCTGGGCCTTGGTGCCATAGCAGTGGAGTGGGTGCAGGTGGATTGTGTGGGTTGCATTTATGTCATGGCACTTAAAAGGAATTATTATGATTGTTACACTAATTTTCTAGCATCCACCCTGTATAATTAGGTCAGAATATATGTGGTGTTACATGTTAAGGGAAGTTCTTTACAAATGAAAGAGCTTTTAGTTGCTCTATTTTCCATGTAGACTGCTTTCCGTGGCTGTATTCAGAAAGTTTTAGAATACATGGCCAACACAGACCTGGAATCTACACAGTTGCTTTAGAGGTTGTTTAATCACTCCACAGTGTTGATTGGCTTCCTTGGCATGAAATTCAGATGCATATGCTGCAATTTGCATGCCATGAAAGTTTGTGTATTTGTGCATGAGACAGCACCTCTACACAGAGTTTACTGAATCTAAAACTTTTCGCACCCATGCGTGCATTATGCCATGATGGTCACATGGTAAACATTTTTGCATAAGCTTAATTGATTCCCCCTGCTTAACTATTACACCAGTCCCAAAACCCTGGACTTGTCCCATGTTTGAACCCAGGACTTCTCACAGAAACGAGAAAAAAAAAGCAAGACTCCTACATAAACAAGCCATTCAAACCCTGTAGCTTGCAATTTTGAGGTAACCACCTTAACCAATTTGTTCTTCTTTCGGCTTTTCCCAGTTAGGGGTTGCCACAGCAGAACTCCATTCTGCTAATGATTAGCAGTAGATTTTTACAGTGCCAAGGTGCCAGCCCAACACCCAACCTTCAATGAAGGCACACCCATTTAGAATGCCACTCAATTGCAGGGAGGACATGCAGACTCCACACAGAAGGTGCTCCAGCTAAGAATTGAACAGGAGAACCTCTTGCTGTGAGGCAACAACACTACCGCTGCACCACCGCAGCTACCAATTCCAAATAACTTTTGCAGATAATTTGCATACTTTGACTTATAACTTCTTTGCTATTGTTAGATTTTCTGTGCTGACCATTAATATCTATAATAAACTTTACATCATTTTGCAACTGCTCAGTATTTATTTATTTAATCATATCAAGACATTTGCAGTCATTATGAACCAGTACAATTGATTACTTTAAATACTTTTTCAACACTATTAAAAAATCAACTTGAAGTTTCTACACTTACATTCTCAAAAAATGTAACCTTTGATTCACTTTATGCCCAGAATATGGTAAAATAGTGCATGATGTTTTTTTTTTTTTTTTTTTACAGTATCAGGCAGATTCTTTGGATTAAACATATTTCATGTTTCTGACCAACAGTCACCATCATCTGTGCTTTTGACACTATGTGTCAGATTTGCACTATGCAGTTCACCCGTGCCAACAAACATTTTGCTTTATTTTGTAACTTGATCCCAATACATAGAAATCTTGATGAAGAAAATTCTTTTGACTTCTTTGCATTCCAAAAATTGTTAAGACTTCTGTGTAGCTTGCAGTTTCCATTGATAGCTATGGAACATGTTCAGCTACGCCTTCATTTTTATTTTTACCATTATATTTACTTTCTTTTCACTCATAACTTTTCGTTTGCACAGTTTGAATTCTTCAGACATACTTTTAAGATGAATGCTAGCAAACTTACTCAAGTTGCACCAATCTATAGTTTCATAAATTGGGAAGTACTTTTTCTTGCAGTAGTCTGCAGCTAGCTAACTGATCATTGTTGATACTTCACAGTGTTGTATTTCTAATCACTGAATCATGCAAGTCACCAAGCACATTGCCATCCACTGTACGTTTCCATTCAGTCACATAGATTGGTACTAGGCTAACTGTCCTTGCAAGCCATTTTAAGCATAGCCAATTATCCCCTGTGAGATTCAAACCTTGCACCTTGTATTTGTAAGGCAAACATCTTAACCATTAGGCTACCTTCCCAACTAAATTAGTACTAGGCTAACTGCTCTTATGGACCATTTCAGGCCCAACCAATTACCCATATGAGAGTCAAACCCTGCACCTTGTACCTAGAAGGCAAACGACTTAACCACTATGCCAACCTCCTAACCTTAAGAAATAGGTTCATAGATTAGTACTAGGCTAACTGCCGCTGTGGGCCATTTTAAGCCTAGCCAATTACCCCATGTGAGTATCTGCTGACTCCTAAAGCACTACCTTCAAGTTAAAACTAAATATCTTACTTACAGAAGATTCTTTAGCTGATCCCTCTGTTAGTACTAACAACTTGTTTCTGTCTTTATCTTTAAGGCTAAAAGTATTAAATATATTAATTTTATCATTACTGTTACTAAACATATTAATAATATTTATGGTAAGAATAGGAATACTAATAATAGTAATAATAATAATAATAATAATAATAATAATAATAATAATAATAATAACAATAATAATAATAATAATAATAAATGCTTGGCAGAGGATAAAGGTTGTGAACTTTTTAGTCAGCAACTTTGTTGGAGTCCAAAAACTGATTTCCTCGACTGCATTTCAATACTATGTGACTCCAGGCATTTCAGTTAACCAGCCAGTACTTTAGAGCAGTTAAAAAGCTGGACTAGTTTCCTCGATGGTCTCCAGAACAATATACCTTATAACTGCTTATGAATGTATCAGCCTGTAATTTTACTTACTTTGTTTATCTTTTTATATAATTATAATTCATTTAAAATCCTTCTCTGCTTCATCACATGAAACATGAAGGAACATCATACAATTTTTTCTGGCCTTTGTACAATTCCTCCTGAATAATGCATAATTCAAATTGTTGAATCCAGAGTTTCCAATCTTTGTACCAGTTTCTATGCAGCTTTAAATGTGCATTTGATTATAGTAAAGACATTATAAGCAAAAACAAAAAAATGATTAAATACAGCCAAAGGCTTAATGATTGAAAAAAAAAGTGAATTACCTTTAGTGAGAGCAAGAAAGCTCTTATTTTATTTGCAAAATACTATAACTTTAGTTATTTAAGTGTTATTATTTGAAAACAAATACAGATATCATTGTGGTTGTATATACATTTGAAATTTGAGAGTGTGACACTATTGCATATGGATGTAAAATGGCAGGGACATATTCTTATCTCCCAACACCATCATTCATTATGGCTGTTCCAGTGTGTTGCATCATTCATTCTGGCCATCACAGTGCTCCATCCATCACCAAGTCTACGTGCATGAATCTTAAGGGCATTCTTGGGAGGCAGTGCCAGTAACTTCTTCTGTTGCTGTGAGGGGGTTATATTATTATCTATCCTTGTTTTCCTATCCCCCACCCCCTGTGTTCATCAAAAACATTCAAGTGTTAATCCCCTGTGTGGACCACATTTCTCCACAGGGAATGTCTTCTATGAATGTCCTCCCTATGTATAGGCAAACCTATACTCCCTACAAGCACTTCAGATGCATGAACTGTTAATTCCCCCCTCTTGGGTTGGAGTTAGTGCTTCATCCATTTGTAGCACTGGCTTATGTCAGAGCCAACTTTAAGAGGAATGCACAGACTGACTATAACAGGTTTGGAAGCTGCAGTTTAGAACTTTACTGAACTGCTCTGACAAAGAAGGCACACAGTCTTAACTACCAGTAATTCTCTTGAAAGTTACAACTACCATATCATCTTTACATTATTACATGCATCAGCATATGTTAACTCTAATAGCATCTGCCCCTGTTTCTTTTTTGTTTCCTTGGGAATACTTGATGCTACCCCTACCCTTTTTTATTTACTCTTTTTCATTTCAGTCCTTCATATTTCTTCTTACACAAAATCTTCTGCTTTAATTCCCAGTTCTGCCTTTGCTTGATATGACGTGACTTGTTATAAACAGTTCTCATATCCACTATCATATTCTATTAATTTTCATAACTAGGAGACGAAACACAACTTCATTTTTTGTAATCACATGCAGCGGTCTTTGTTGATCTTTGTTGGAGCAGTGAATACTGTCATATCCATTCTGGCAGGTGGGTTTTTGATTCCATTGTGGCAATCCTAGTGAGTTGTCATATTCTTGAATGGTGAAAGCCATGAGGATGGCGTCTTATATGTAACAAGCATTGGAAACTGTATGTTTGTTGCGTAACACCTAGTAACCCATTATTCCCTCTCAAGTTCCAGTCATGAGTTAAAATCACAAGCAGAGGCCCACTTCTACCCCCACCCCCACTAAATGGGCAAACTGATATAAGCCAGTCCTTCCTACTTCCTCTCAGCCTAATGCTCCACTATAAAGGGTATTAACTAAACAACAACTTAGTATGATTTTCTTTCATACTTGTATTACATATTTAATTAAGCAAGTATTTTTTTTAAAGCAGCTGATTTTTTTGTCAGTATAAAACAGTGATGTTTGCCTATAATCTAAATTAATTCCATATAACATTAAGACCTTCACTTATAATATCAAAAATCAAATAATTCATTTGTATTGCTAAATTATTTATTTATGTATACAGCCATGTGCTAATTCGTAAATATAATGTTTAAAAGTTTAAATGTCAAAAGCAAGTAGCCCGCATTGTGAGTCATTTGGCAAATTTTGCTGTACAAGACTAAAAGTGAATTTCTAGCAGTTAGACAATATAGATGAAACCATATGTTCATGCCATTCTGTCTCTGTCAGAAATATCAAACCTTTTCCCTTAAATGTATAGACCTGTGCTGAGAAGGCTGACAATAGATCTTTGTCTAAATTTAGAGTTTTATTTGAGAGCAAGCAACTTCACCCCTCCTGTGGGTGGCTATAACCTCTTTCCTCCCTGCTACTTAATAAAATCACCTTTGAGGTTATCATGACTCAAAGGAGAAGGGAAGCAATTTGGGACTTCACAAAAAAGTCAAGTACTTGCCTTTTGCCATTTTCTTCAGTGAATTGAAGGAACAGCAGCATTTCTAAATAAAGTGCTTGAATTAGTAAAATTCAAGGAATTGTGCTTCAGCAGAAGAAACCCCTATCATTTCTTTTGTTCAACTTGTCTTTGAAAACATAGCAAAACCATTGTAAAACCACGAGGATACAAGTAAGCATGATAAATATGTTATACAATTTTTTTAAATGCTGACTCCTGTCTTTGTGGAAATTTGTTAAATTGCTGGTTTTGTTGACTTATATAGACGTTAAAACTGTTGCAAGTATAAAAAACAAAATAAAAAGATTATATACTGTCCCCAGATACCATGCCTGACACAAATGAGGCTAGACAATGTGACCTGCTTTTATTGAAAACCAGCTTATAACATAGAATAACTTAATTCACTTCAGATAGGGACAGACAATAAATATTAGCAAACATTATAACCACCACCAAAAGGCAGTCCCCCAGATTTACTAATCTGCCATGCAGGACTAAACTAGTCCTGCAGTTAAGCGGCAGTTTAAGTGGAGGATGGCAGCGCACCATGCATAGTAATGAAGGTGCACCACCGGAGCTCCAAATTCTACACTGAGTGTGGACAAGAGCACGGGCCATGTCTGAGAGCAGAGTTCTCAGAATAAATATGCCCCTGCAAAGCAGAACAGAAGAAAGTGTAAATAAATGAGCAAATCCACTCATAGGTGTCTGCATATCTCCACCAACAGTCCCCATATGTTCAACAGCAACAGTACATTGAAATAAAATGAAGAAACCCTTGTATTAATTTTTTTAAAACCCAGAGTACAGTTAACCGTAGGTGCATGGGTTTGCCCAACGCCTAGTTACGGTTAAAACAGCTGAAAATGCTGAAGAGGATAACAAGGAATATATATACAAATGAAGCAGCGCAGCAATAATGGAGTGGTTAGAGAATCCGCCTAATGAACGGGCATTCCTGGTTCAAGTCCCATTGCAGCACAAATCATCTTCCTCGGGAAATCTGTATATGAACCTAATTTTACATCGTTTTGCCATATAACCTACATAATAATAATTAAACGTGAACTGGAGTACTGCATGAAATGCACATGTGAAGTGCTAGTGTCATAATGAATAAGGCACAAGTAAGCAGGTCTAAGCACAAATAAGCAGCGGTAATCATAACCAAGTGCATTTGCGTGGGGGTAAGCATTGCCCACAGAGAGTAAGCAAAGTAGAAGCTGAGTGTAAGAAACTGTAACTGGAGGTTAGCAGTGCTTACCATCACGCTAGCCCACGCAAACCCGCTTACAACTGCTTTAAAGTGCCTTAATCACTCTGGATCCAATGGCCCATGTTCTGCCCAGCAACAAAATAAACTGCCTTTGCAAGACGCAAACCCAGGACCCTGTACACTATAGTCATAGTAGTTAACCACTAAGCCATCATAGAAATAGATAAGCAAGGTTAAAGCCATGCATCCCATACACCCACATGGATTTATATATGTATATACAGACATGTACATATATATATATATATATATATATATATATATATATATATATATATATATAGTGTGCATGTGTGTGGGTGCATGTGCGTAGATATACACAGATATATAGTTATGATAGGAAACAGCACACAAGAATGACATATGTTCACAGGCTATGCCAATGGAAGTGAGGGGCCCAAACATGAATCATGTAACACGTACATGACCTTCCACCCTCCCCCCAGCCAGACAGAGGAAGCATACACACAAACCCACAAACAATGTAAATAGTCCACTGCTCCCCAGACCATAGGCAGCATACAACCTGGTTGGGTACACAGTGGACCCATGAAATCTAATCTTGGAACACAGACAGGAGCACCCCTTGCAGGATGCCTTAAAAATTGACATATTATGGGAGGGAGCTGGTGCAACGACCTTTCTGAACGGGGTGTGTACATACCTGGAATACAAGGGTTGGAAAGCCTGATGACCCATGGGTTGAGACAACATACAACATGGGTCCCATAAAGTGGAGAATGGGCAGCGTGTAGTGCTGTGTTCAGACGCGACCGGCACCCAGAGTACGGATGGGTGCTGTAGAGGAGGTGCGGGTGGGGGACCTATGGGTAGCTACTTATGGGTCTAGGTGTGCAGGTGTTGGCTGAAGTGGGTCTATACAGACAGCCCCAGAGATGTAAGCAAAAGTGTTCATTGGGCAGAGGCATCGCCCATCGAGCAGCCACACCCGCTATGAGTCCCACTGCAGCAAAGTCTAATCTACATGGCAAAGAACGGAATAACCAGATGTAGATGCATATATGTAGAGGTATGTGTGTGTATATCTACCCACAGCTACATGGAGATATACCTCTCTCTCTCTCCATAGTACAAATGTATACATACAGAGACAGAATACATATACATACCCACATATAGATATATACATATGCAGACACCCATACACCCATTATGTCATTTTATATATATATATATATATATATATATATATATATACACACACACACACACACATATATATATATATATATATATATATATATATATGTGTGTGTGTGTGTGTGTGTGTGTGTGTGTGTAAAATACACATGTATATAGCTAGGATATGATATAGCAGTTACGAATTACATATGTTCACAGGCCGTGCAAATGGGGGTGAGGGTTCCAATCAACAAACGTGTAACACATAGCATTAACCCTCCCCCCACAGCTAGACCAATGAAACATACAGACACACAATAAAAGTAAACACACCATGGCTTCCCAGACTACAGGAAGGATACTACAAGTGGAAGAGACCCGCCAAGTCTAATCTTGATTCAAAGACATATATGCCCCTTGTGGGACATCCAGAAAGTCAAACATATTTGGGTTTCCTGCCATTACACCGATGTCAAATGGCAGGCTACTTATGTTCCCAGTTTACAAGGTAGTGGAAGCCTGATGGTCCATGGGGCAGACAGCATAGGTGATGGGTCCTGAGAAGTGGGGAGTGGGTACAGTGTACAGGTGTGGCCAGACCCGACCTGCACCCGGAGTAAGGAAGAGTGCCGAAGAAGATTGTGAACTATGGGTATGAAATTATGGGCCTAGCTGAGCAGGTGTTGGCTGGAGTGGGTCTATGTGGATCGCCTCATGGATGTAAGAAATAGTGTGCATTGGGCAGGGCCACCACCCAATGGACAGCCACTCCTGCTACGAGTCCCACTGCAGCACAGTATATTGTACACGGCAAAGAATGGAATAAGCAAAAGTAGGTGTACAACTGTAGAGGTGTGTGTGTACATATACCCATACCTACATGGAGTGAAACCTCCCCCTCTCTGTAGTACAAATGTGTACATACAGAGACAGAATATAATTAAACACCCACATATAGATATATACATATGCAGACACCCATACATCCATATGTTGTTAGACATATATATGCAGCAATGTATATATATATATATATATATATATATATATATATATATATATATATACATATATATATATATATATATATATATATATATATATATATATATAGGTATATAGGTTCATAGGTAGGTACTAGGCTATCGGCCCAAGGGCCTATGTAAGCCTAGCCAACAAGGTTCTATGGCTTAAAGCCACCCAAGAAAGTTATTTTCCTGTGCCACTGTTGAGCAGAGACACAGAAGTGATCCCTGGGGTGTATTTCCTATTTCCCATCCACTCATCAAGATTTTTCTTGGGGGGTGTGGCCAAGGATGAACACAGGATAGCAGCAGATTTCTTCAGCTCCACCAATTTCATTACATTGACAGGAATTAATTACTTAAAAAAATAATTCTTGAAGTAATTTTCTTTCTAAATATGTTTGTTTTATATAGTTCTTGAACTATATCTAAAAAAGAAAGGAAATCTTAATAATATTCCTGTCAGAAATTACTTTGGAAATTTTCCTGTCAGTTTATCAGTCTGAAATGAGTTCCAGTAAGACAAATTCTCAAGACTCCAGCATCAAGAAAGAACTTCAGTCTCTGATAATTATAGTCCAGCAACTTACTGCTAAGATGGATAAAATGGATACTAAAATAGACACTTTCATAGAAAAACTACAAAACAAATAGACTTGTTACATATGGACCTGCAACAACAGAAGATCCAGATGACAGGCATAGAAGAAGCTGTGAATGACATGGAAAATAGAATCCAAGAAGAGGAAATCAACATTGAGTTTCTGCTGAAACAAAATACACATTTACAAACAAAGCTGGATGACCTGGAAAATAGATCTAGGCGCAATAACATTAGGATTTTTGGACTGCCAGAAAATATTGAAGGTAACAATATTACTTCTTTTTAACAACATGGCTCCCTAAAACTTTAGATTTACCAGAAGCATTCTCTTTTGGTATCAAAAGAGCACATAGATCTATAGCTAATACTAACTCTAACAAAAACTATCTTAGATCAGTTATAGTTAGATTTCTATCATCTTTTGATAAAGAGATGGTTCTTAAATCTGCTTGGGCTAAAGCTCCTGTTAAGATTAATGAAACAACTGTGCATTTTGACAATGACTATTCTTCCATGGTATTAGCTAAAAGAAAAGTTTTTCTGCCACTAATAAGGGAGCTTAAAAAGCACAGTTTAAAACATACCTTCTGTTTCCTGCCAAGCTTAAAATCTTCCTTCCTGATGGTCCTAAAATTTTCGATGACTTAGACTCTGCTTTACTGTTTATCAAAAAATAAGATT
>NC_056732.1:750411141-750448641 GCF_019279795.1 Protopterus annectens | reverse complement strand
ATATTAAGGTAGGAACATATGTTTCACAAAAAATACCCATTCTTAAAGGTACAAAACAAGGATGTCCACTTTCTCCACTATTATTCACTTTAGTAATGGAGCCTTGGGCTAATTTGATCAGAAACAGTACTGACATAGAGGGTTTTGAAATAGATGAAAATACAACATCCAAAATTCAACTTTTTGCAGATGATGTTCTAATTACATCAGCAGGATCTAATATTCTTCTATACAGTCTCTATTTGATAACATGATGAATTTTAAAAGTATTTCTGGTTTAATATTCAATGAAGAAAAAACTAAAATACTACCTATATATACACGAAAAAATATTCTCATTAGTGATTTTACTAAATATGTACCCAATTCAGGTCAGATAACTTATTTAGGTATAATACTATCTAAAGATATTAAATCTATTATATGTAATAATTATAATACCTGTTTTCTTAATATACAAAATCTTTTTAATACCTGGAATAATATGTTTTTTACTATGGAGGAGAGACTTACAATTATTAAAATGATAATATTCCCCAAGATTTTATACTTAATACAATCAATAATACTTCCACCTACAAAAATAATTATCAAGAAACTGAACACACTAATGTTAAATTTCTTATGGGCACCTAATAGACCTAGGATTGCATTAAAGAAACATACTAATAGCTGGTCTCAAGGGGTATTTCTTTTCCAGACTTTAATTTATATACTATCTCTTCTATTGTAAAAGTTATTACTTTATTAATAGATCAGTCATATGTCACAAAATGGAAAGATTATTGGGAGCTAATTAGTATACACTTCATGAAAATCTCCTTAACACATAAAAATATGATTGTAAATAACTCCATGTTATGGTTACTAAAGGAATTTTGTACTTCACCTATTACACCTAAACATATGGTTTGTTACCCATTAAATATTATTATTAGTTATTGTAACTTTATATTCATGCACCCTAAGTATAGGGAATGGAATGTTATTGCATTTCCTATAATGTATACTCAGGGTATGCTTTTGTCATCTACTTCTGAAGGAACTCATTTAGCTATAGATAATGATCTAAATTACTGGTATCAGTTGATATCTGATAATAAAGTTAAAAATCTAGATTTCTTAAAACAAGAATTTGATCTAAGAGAAACTTGCTGGTTAGAGGTTCAGACCTTTAGACAACATCTCATTAATAAAATAGATTTAATGTCTATAACTGTTAAAGAATCTATTCCAACACTGATTGATTACTTGATATTAAATTTACAACATAAAGTTTCTGATAAAGGTAAACTTTCATACATACATAAAGTTATCAGACAAGAAACTTTTACAGTGTAGATTCATACTGGAATTATTTCACTTCTATTAATGGGGACCCACCAAATCAACAAGATAAACAATATATATTGGAATCTGCTTATAGAACTACGTCTTCCATTGTCTGGAGACTTTATACATGGAAATTTTTACATAGATCTTTTATACACCTTTGATGATGAATAAAATAAATAATAAAGATAATCTATGTAAGAGATGTAATGTAGAAATTAATGCTGACTGGGCTCATATGTTTTATGACTGTATAAAATTGAAAGAATACTGGAAGTCAATTAATGAATTTTTGCAGGCTCTTTTTACAGATAATTTCATTATTTCTAAATCTCTTATATTATTCAACACACCTGTACCTCAAAGTGTTAAAAAGGTTAAGCTTCCCTTGTTATAGTCTATTCTAGCAGTGGCTAGGAAAATAATAACTAGAAATTGGATTTCAGATACACCTCCTTCGTTCAATGAATTTAAAATGTTATGAATATAGTGTGCCATATGGAAATAAACACAATTAGGACTAGAACAAACAGAAAAACATCTTATTTTATTGTATGGGATAATTTACAAAATTTGTTAAAAAAATGTTAATTTCAATAACATGGTATTTTAGTTTAATTAATTGATCTGATTGTAGTGGATGTCTTTGTAAATACTTTAGTTGTTTTGTTGAATATTATAATAATACATATTTTTAATTACTTGTATAAAATTGTTATGATATTTCTCTTATATGTTAAAACAATAAACCTGTTTTGAAAAAAAAAAAGATTTTTCTTAAAGAGTGCTAATGAAGAACTTTGCTTGACATAGATGGGTAGCCTGTTCCAGAGTATGGGAAGTCTCTGGGACAGGAATCTATCCCTCCAGCATGTCCTGTTTATTGTGGTGACAATATTTAGGTCCCTAGAGCATGTAGCTTGGAGAGATTGGAATTTCTTTAGGTGTAGCATGTCCAACAGCTCTGAGTTTGACATAGCTTTATATGTTAGGCAGGGATCACCTCGGAGTAGGCGGTATGCTATGGAGTAAAGCTGGAATTTTTTGAGATGGTCAGTGTAGGGCATTTGTTTGAGGCCAGTAATCCTCTTTGTGAGGTACTTCTGTGGCCTTTCCAGCTGCTGCAGATGTCTTGTGAGGTACATTCCAAAAGGGGCATTGTACTCTATAATGGGTCTAATGAGTGTCGAGCAGAAAGGAACAATGACTACTTTTTTCCTGGATGAGAACCCTTTTATGATGAGGTGTGCCACGTAGAAGGACTTCCTGACTACTGTGGCAATGTGACTATCAAAGGAGAGACTACTGTCCACCTGAGTCCCAAGGTCTCTTATCACACATTTGATGTTAAGTAGATTGCTGCCTATGTGGTAGTTCATGGGTACAGAGTTTTTACAAAAGGGGATGACACTGCACTTTTTGGCATTGAGCTTGAGGCCATGGCTCTGACACCAGGCATCTATCTCAGCGAGGCCCTTCTGTAGGATGTCCACATCATTTGGGGACTTGACTATGGTTCCTAGTGTGCAGTCATCTATTAACTTCATTAGCCAGAGGCCTTCTGTGTTAGCATGTACTTCAGAGAAGTAGAAACCAAACAGGAGAGATCCAGGGATGGAACCCTGTGGTACTCCACTTGTCACTGCTTTGAGGTCAGATTTGGAGTCTGCATCTTTTACAGTGTGGGTTCTTTCAGTGAGCCATTTGGCAGCCCATCTTGTGATGTAGGGATTTATACCTAGTTTAGTGAGTTTAGCTATAATTCCAGAATGGGGGATGGTGTTGAAAGCCTTGGCGAGGTCAAGATAGGCTGTGTGAACCACCTTACCCTCATCTATAGCTTTGGTGACTGCCTCAAAAAAGTCGATCAGGTTCTGGAGGCATGATCTACCTTTCACAAACCCAAACTGGGTGGGATCCAGAGTTTGGAGGTTACCAATGTCTTTGTTAATGAGTTCCATGATGAAACCTTCTGTGGCCTTGCAGACCAGGCTTGTCAGGGTAATAGATTGATAGTTCCTGGGATCAGTGGTGACTACCCCTTTGTGGAGTGGGATAATTGTTGCTGTGCACCATTCAGTGAGCACAAAGCCTGATGTGACGCTATTATTGAACATGGTGCTTAAGTGGGGAGCCAGTTTGTTCTGAAGTTTGTGTAAAATGCAGCCTGGGATGTTGTCTGGTCCCATGGATGCTGTGTTTTTGGCTTTAGAGAGTGCTTTAGAGAGTGCAGCTTTTACCTGCGTAGTTGTGATTACAGGGATTCTGCATATATGGGCCCTTTAGCGGGTGGGGTGGGGTGGTAAAGTTAGCACTGAACCTATCTGCTAGGATGTTGGCAATATCAGTTTGTTCTGTAATTTTTGTGTCATTGTGCTGTAACGCAGAGCAGATCTGGGTGTTGCCATCGACAATTTTGACATAGCTATAGAATGCTTTGTGGTTTTCCTTAGAATTAGTGGTGTTTTTGTTTTCGTAGCTAGCTTTGGAGGATCTTATAAGGGATTTCAGCTTCTTAGTGAGGCTGACCAGGTCTTTTGCAACAGTTTCGTATATATATATATATATATATATATATATATATATATATATATATATATATATATATGATACACTAGTTAAGGACTACATATGTTCACAGGCCATGCCAATAGGGGGTGGGGGTCCAGTCAAGAAATGTGTAACACATAGCATCAACCCCCCCCACATAGACAAGTGAAACATACAAACACATGATACAAGTAAACACACCACTGCTTCCCAGACCACAGGCAGGAGACTACCAGTGGGAGAAACCTGCCAAGTCTTATCTTGAAACAAAGACATCAATGTCCCTTGTGGGACATGCCAACAATTAATGATTATTGAAGTCAGTCCCTGTAATGATTTATCCAACCAGGCTGTATGCGTACATGGACCAGTAGGTTGTGCAAGTCTGATGACCTATGGGTCGAGACAACATACAACATGGGTCCCGACACGTGGAGAGTAGTAAGTATGTGGTGGTATGGTTCGACCCCACCTGCACCCACATTAAAGATGAGTTCTGTAGAGGAGGGCCAGGTGGGGGAACTATGGGTATGCAATTATGGGCCTAGGCGTGCAGGTGTTGGCTGGCGCATTTGTATTCAGACCGCCCCGGGGATGTCAGTAATATTGCGAATTGGGCAGAACTTACGCCCATACCTCTCAACCTCTAAGAGCTAAACCACTGGACAGAACCTAAACTGTTGGGGGGACAAATCGGGACAGAAAGCACACATTCCACTTACAACCTTATAAAGCTGATAGAATAATAGGTTATGCATTAGCATGACTCGTCTGAAGGATGTGGAATCTTATACCCAATTACTCGTCTGTATTTAATGGCATCAGTTACCAGATATTTTCCAGGCAGGTGCAGATTGTAAGAGGAACACACCAATATTATGAAGCAAACTCTGGACAGGCCGCGGATTCTGTACAGTCGACATGCATGCTTATGCCTAATGGGCAGCCTTTCCCGATATGGGCTCCACCGCAGAACAGTCTAGTGTACATGGCAAAGTACAGTATAACCATATGTGTTGTTGCATTACCCACTACACAATACCTACGAACACATGGTCACAACACCCCACTGTAGGCATGTAAGCCTATGCAATAGGCATCACTAGGTATTATTGAAATTCTCACCCCCACCCAGCGATGTGAGTGTCCAAGGCAAACACCAAATGAAGTACATATGCACAGCTGTTGTCGTAGACGTATATATATATATATATATATATATATATATATATATATATATATAAAAGATAGATGGGATATATGGGTACATACACATATACATAGACAAAGGGTACTAGTAGCCATACATGTGTTGCAGTATTGTGGACGTACTGGGTGCAATGTATATCCCCAGCCAGAAGCCCTGTAACCGGTACCTGTGACATGTGTGGTGTGGCAACCAGCCCCACAAAGGGGATACTTACATTGCACATATACCCACTCACAATTCAAAAGACACGACATGACACACAGGTGTGTATACACAGACAATCTTTATTTGTGTACCATAAAATAATGTATGTCATTACTGACAGTACATGGATGTTGATATATATAACCAGTGATGGATGCAAGGCCCATACAAAACAGTTAATGCAGACAGTGTGGATATATATCATACTATCGTGTCCAGGCCAAACCCTTCAATTCGTACAACAGTTGACAACGGATTTGCCTGCATGATACGTAACAGTCAACAATATCAGATGTAGTTCAGCAGCCTCCAATTACATCCTGTACGCAAGGCCTAGTGGGATATTTATTACTTGTGGTAATGTCAATATATCTGTCACATGTATGGTCCCTGGGCAAAAAATGTTGTGGGTGTCCACGCTATGACTGGGATGATAGTAGGAATGCTAGCAGTGGTTAATGATAGGCCATTGCCTAACAACCCATACCCATATCACAGCAGGACAAAGGCTGCCATATATGTAGAGGACAAAGGCAGGAATGCAGGGCCATACCTGCAATATTGCAGTAACACACCCTGGAACATGCTGGTGTTACAGGATGTATTGCAACATACCCTTATGCAGGAGTACGACATCAAGTACACAAATAGATATAACCATGTACTGCTAGCATGCAACACACACACTACCAGTGTAATATCCAACACAGGACCTGTGTGGTGGACAGACAACACATGATAGGCACACCTCTGTCCAGCTACAGGATAGGCCCACAGTAGTGAGCTAAGCAGACAGACTGTAGTCCAAGGTAAACTAGTATGTATACACACACACACACACACACACACACACACACACACACACACACACACACACACACACACACACACACACCCTGTAACACCAGTACTATGCAAAGCATTACACCACTCTACTCACAGTCTGTCTGTATGTCCTGATCCTCCTATATATATGTGGCTGCCCTGAGTGTGCAGGTTCTCCTGTAAGAGGTATTGCTACCTGCTGTCTGTAACATTGATGCCCACACACAAGAAGGATGTAAAACACACAGGGAATGCACAGAGAATACGCCCACATGATGTAGGGATTCATAGTGGGTGGTTGCCATGACAGTGGTTATTGGAAGTACTACACATGTGCACTCATATATATATATATATATATATATATATATATATATATATATATATATATATGGCTATCTAGATATGTACATGTCCATATCACCCCACCATATGTCCTGGACATAGAATGTAGCCCTTTCCTAGCCCCTATAGTCCCAATGTAGTAGTGCAGAAGAATGCTGGTATGTATACCTGGTATATTAATAGACATTTGCTACTGTCATTGGGATTGTTGTCACAGACATGGTGTGTGTGGAAGGTGACATCTGCTCATAACATGTGTGCCATTGACTACTGACAGACATCCTAAGGTTATCATGGTACAGTACCTGCATATATAGCAGGCTCGACAGCCATGTCACAGCACAGGGTAGGATATACCTGTGTGACTGTGCATAACCACAAACCAATGTGAACACAGCCACAGCTACATATGGTACACTAGCATAATAGGTCAGTATATGGACTATCTGTCCTAAACCATCCTCATATGTGCCACTCACAGAAAGACCCTACATATACTGTGCCTATACACAGTCTGGTCTGATGGCTGTCTGTGGTATGGGACATGTGTATGTATGGCCCTACACACATGTAAGGCAATACGGTACCATACAGTGGAGCAGCATGTAAGAACAGATAGAAGGGGAGCTAGAACAATGACATCTACCACAGTCTGTAAATAGGCCATAGTACATATTAACAATAAACACACTGCTGGCATTCGCCATTACTACACAGGCCTCAGTGCTGTACAAACATCCATAGGCTTTCCAGGGTATGGCATTAAGTGTAACCCCTGCTGTACATGACATGTGTAGCACTCTAATATTTCACTGGCATGATATCAGATATGTTGACACTATTTACTGTGTACAGCACATATGCACCACTTCATGCACGACATATGTACAAAGGTTGACAGAGGTGTGGCTGACAACACATACACAGGGCCAGTATAGACATGTTGCTGTGATACCCTCATTAATCTGCCATTGTAACGGGGTTTGTTGCAACATATGTCCAATGAGGGATATGTAGTCAGTAACTGTCACGGCCTTCACCATCAACAGACTGCAATCCTCACAGTCCCTTCTGCATTCCACATATAGATGCATCTTGGCTAACACATGACACCAAAGGTACAACACTGTCCAGTCTGCAGATGGCCCTGCAGATGGGGATTCCTGATATACATGGAACTGACATGGCAGGTATTGCAACATGTACGACAGGCATATCCAGACAAACACTGTTAATCCAACATTACTCCATATGCAGTATAGCAGCACTTACAGTTTGTAGTCAGGTCGGGCACATCCCCCTCCTGTTTGTTGCCCTCTTCCCACAGTGTATGTTGTTAGAGGTAAATCCCCAACCCATCTTAAATGCTGCCTGCCAAATGACAGTTCTAGCTCCTGCTCACAGTGACAGACAAGGCCCATCACCACCAGGATGTTCCCAGGTAGTGGGGTGCGTTTCCATGCAATTGGCTATGGGAATGTTACCACACCTGTTCCACATGCAATCAGCTAGGGAAGGCCTGCAATTCATGCAGAGGCCATCAGATGATCATAAGCATCATGTTAAATACACATGCTGCTGCCTAAGCAATGCAGGTGTGGGCCTCCACATATGCCAGAGAGACAGACAGAGGTGAATACATGTCAGGGAGGGGTGGGAGGGTAAAACTGACTCATGTTTGTGTCACACACCTACCAGCACAGGGTATCAAGAACCTAACAGCTATGTAGTGCTATCACAGTTTGATGCTGTTATTGGATGCGCCACATGGGTTATCTGGTGGGGAGCACTCAGAACATATATGTGATAGTGAATGACATCTGCAAAAGGGATATGGTTGATATACAGTAGGTGATGTACATGTGCCTGTCTGCATGAACAGGTGCCAGTGTCAGCACAGGCACACTCACACAGGGAAGCACACACATTAACACACTTGGCAGGGCCAGGAGTGCAACCTATCACTAGTGGGATTGCCACAGCATATCAATGTGCAGGGAACACATGCACCACACGTGTGATACGGAGGTCATATGGGCAGTGAGTATGAGGGGGGTGTCAGACATAAGGTGGCATGCTTTACTGTGCCTTGGGGGAAGTAGTGCATGTGGATGTGGACATACACACCATACAACACACACACAAGCACACAGGGACCAGTTTGGACATGCATGGGTGCATGTCTGAATGGGTGTGTGGTGGCCAACAGAGCCAGCAGGCTATACAAGGGTATGTGATGGGTATACCTTGGCATCAACCCACATGACTATGGTCTGCATTGTGGCACAGGTCTGTAGCTTCTGCATTTGCTGGCACAGGTGGGTATTGCACCCGTCTTCCAGGCACCTGGGTGACTATTGTGTATGGCCAATGTTGTGCATCACTTGCCATGTATGTGTTCCCTAGTCCATGACTTGGGTGGTGTCTAGGATGTGCACACCTCCCACATGCATGTGCAGTGACATATGAAACTGTACCTGGGGTGTCTGGCCCATGCTGTGAACATAGCTTATCATCAGATGTGCCAGTCTTACCCATGTGTGGCAGGGTGTGGTACTGGTCAGCAGATTTACCCTGCACCCACATTGATAGCATGCTAACAGCATTTCCTGATGTCAGTGTCATCTGTCCATACAGGCCATGTTGTCAGGCATTGTATGTCCATTGTGAGTCACATGTGAAGGCACAGTGGAGTTGCTAACTGTGATTGGCAGGCCTTGATGTCACAAGTATGGGTATGGCTTTGCACCCCAGCCTCTCAGCCACCATAAATGAAATTAGCAAAACCCCTTCACATTGCCCACAGGTGTCCCAGACTCACAACCACCTCTACACAGGATACAAGTTACAAACACACACAAAGACAAACACACACACACACACACACACACACACACACACACACACACACACACACACACACACTTGTCATGTCTGGAAGTAGAACCCCTTCCTAGCTGGTTTATTACACTACAGCAGTATGCTGTTATATTACGCTCCATGGACATTACCAATGTTCATCTTCCCCAAAGGTGTATTTCACAATTAATGACATCAGCAGGACTACCAAAGTAGGGCAATTGTAATGTACTGCGAGTGAGTAGCTTATAATGCATTGCTCCAAACACAAACACTGAGACACACACATCACATTCGGAACTGGCATGGATGGAGATGGAACACTACCACTGTTCTAAATCACACTACAGCAGTACGCAGTTACAGAATGCACTACAGTGATTACTGGGCTATCAATTTCCCATTGGTGTGCTTCTAGATGAGTGACATCAGCAGCCTTGGCAAAGTAGTGTATTTGTATTGTATGGAGTGTGAGTAGCCTAAAAAGCATTGCTTTCTACCCAGTCAGACACACACACACAGTTGCCAGTGCTGGGTTTCAAATATCTACCTAACTAGTTTATCACACTACAGCAGTACACAGTTACAGGACACATTACGGTGATTACTGGGCTACCAATTTCCCAGAGGTGTATTTCTAGATGAGTGACATCAGCAGCCTTGGCAAAGTAGTAAATTTGTATTGTATGGAGTGTGAGTAGCCTAAAAAGCATTGCTCTCTACCCAGTCAGACACACACGCACACAGTTGCCAGGGCTGGGGTTTGAACACCTATCTAACTAGTTTATCACACTATAGCAGTACACAGTTACAGGACATGCCACAGTGATTACTGGATTATCAAGTTCCCAGAGGTGTACTTCTAGATGAGTGACATCAGCAGCCTTGGCAAAGTGGTGTATTTGTATTGTATAGAGTGTGAGTAGCCTAAAAAGGCATCACTCCCTACCCAATCAAATAAACACCCACACAGACTCACACACAATTGCCAGGGCTGGGGTTCGAACACCTACCTAACTAGTTTATCACACTACAGCAGTATGTAGTTACAGGATGTGCCGCAGAAATTACTAGGCTATCATGTTCCCATTTAAGTGTGTGAGCATGCTTTGTATGACCTCTCAGTATGTTGTTAACTGACATTGCCTTCATTCCTCTAAGTCTGTGAGCATGCCAAGTATGGCCATCTGTGTTGCATGTGTGGACCACGTCCAGGTTGTTTGTACTGCGGTGCTGACCTTTTGTTGTACACCAACAGGTAGCATGCTGTGTCTGCAGGGTATCCATCTGTCATTTGCCATTGACTGTTGCTACATTTCCGCATATCGGGAGGGGGGACACCTGACTGTTTCTACTGTTCTACACAGGAGTGGGGGAAACACCTGACTGTTACTCTATGTGTACGTTGGATTGGGGGGGTGCACCTGACAATTGTACACATTTGCTAGAATTGTACTGGTATGTCAGGTACTCCATTTCAGTCTGTAGTCTTACCTATCCTGCTGGCTAGGGCTTACCAGTGTAGCACAGATCCTAGCTTTGTTTACCTACATATTAGTGTCTGACTTCCTAGCCTTCACAACTTACATCCGACCTGTCTGTGTAGGCCTGGGGGAGGGGTTAACCATAGGGCACATTCGGAGGCCATAGTACAGCCTTTGTTTATGTTTGTCTTCACCTGTCCTGCTGGCTGAGACTGTTGCTGGGTATGTGATCTTCCTGACTGGTAGGTGTGGCTGTTATGGACACTCCTGTCACTCAGGCCATTTCCTGTAGTGGGTTTTGTCACCCTGTGTAGTACTGGCTACTATGGTGACTCCAGTATGTTACCGATCTCACGCTGCCACTATGGGTGTCTACTCTCTGCTGCCTTGACATCCGGCCACCCAATTCCCTTGTTCATTTACATCCATACCATAGCCACAGGTAAAAACACATTCTACTCCATTTGACAATTGGTAGGTTGATTGACTTACCTTGAGGGTGTGCCGGACTTGAGGATGGTGCTGGAGGGGTGCCTATGTCGGATACATATAGTACACTCCCTATACATGGTTGGGCACAGGTAGTGTCATGTTTGGCATCCCTTTTACTGTATGTGCAAGTCAGAGAGAGGTGTCATTCTCTGGGGCCCTACTGTGTCAGTGCACATGCTATGTGTTGCATCTTTGCCAGGGCCAGGGCACACTGGGCATGCCCCCATCTGCCTACTGGAGCAGACTCAGGTTGTTCCTCCTTCGAGTCACTCTGTACCTGGACAGGCCTTGTCATTGGTGGGGGGCTGTATGACCCTGCCCCATGCTGTTCCTGCTGCAGCTGTTTCCGCAGGATCATATTGTGTAGCATAGCACATACCATTAATATTTGGGTACATGTAGCTGGTGAATACTTCAGGGCTCCACTGGATGTTTCCAGACACTGGAACCATGACCTGAGCATCCCAAACACATACTCTATCTGGCCTGTGCGTGTGCATGATTATGGCATTGTTGTTCAGGTATGTGTGCATTTCTGATGGGTGTCATAAGCCACGGTTCCAGTGCATGCGCAGCATCCTCCACTTGGTGACTGTAGGGGATGTCCACATTGGCAAATCTGTCGTACAGCTGCATCAGTTGCCATATGTGTGAATTATCATAGCTTCCAGGGCAGCCAGCACACACATTCAGTATAATGCCCTGGGTATCACATACGACCTGGCAATTGATGGAGGAGATGCCCCTGTGGTTGATGTAGGCCTTACCCTTCTCACTGGGGGGTGCTTTGATGTGAAAGTGCGTGCAGTCTATAGCACCCACTACCCCAGGGTAGTTAGCTATTTGGTGGAAAAGACGCATATTGCGGGTCAACACCTCACGTGTGTTGAGGAAATATACGTGCTCACTGGCATGTGCTGACATGGCATCCAGGAACTGGTGGAATACTCTGGATGCTGATGCCTGTGAGATGCCCATGTTATCCCCAGTTGTAGTTTGGGAGGAACCTGTGGCTAGTATGCGTAGGCCAACACATACCTTGGTATCCACTGGGATAGGTTCCCCTCGGCCAGTGTGGTGTATCAGGTGTGGCCTGCACAGCTCAACGATTTACTGTAGGAGGTCTCCTCACTGTGTGTTGTTCGACAGCATTGACATCCTCACCGCCCTTAGCCTCTTGCACATGTTGTTCTATGTTGCCTGCTGCAGCCCTTCTCATTTTGTAGGTTTGGTTTTAAAATTTCCCTGCTTGTATACACTGGTGGTGAAGAGTGTGGAAAAACTAGGGGGTGGTCGATATTTGCTTGGTTTATAGTGGTGTTCTGGGCTGGGCTGGTCTGCTTCCTGTGTGATTAGCTGACTCTGATACATTTCACCTGGTAGCTCAGCTAGTTCTCCTAGATTACCTTCCTACTGTTGTTTTCCCTTTCCATTGCCTCCGTGTTTAGGCCAGTGTGCGCGCTGCGCAAACAGAGTACTCAAATGTGCACAGAGCTGCTTTTTACTGGTTTAACTTTCTTTTTCTTCCTGTACAACCCAATGCGCGGCACGCACACCCACTTACACTTTGTAAAGAGTGCTAGGCAGGTTTGGACACACCCCTAGCTTAGCTGTGCTACACTAGGAGCAATCTTGAGCCACAGGTCTCCAATCCACTTACAGTATGCCTGACACACATCCCCATGATGTCACCTATATCTTAGTCTTGCACCCAGCTATTTATATTCTTACACTCTTGAGACCTGCCTCACACCCTGGGAAAATCTAGGATTCACTAACTCTTCCCTCTTTTGCATAGGATTGCCTGCTAATGCATAGTTACATGTCCCACACTGATCCTCCCCCCTTAGCAACCATTACTCACTGGCCAGATTGTCTTCTGACTGCCATTGACTTGCATGGCAAAATACTGATTTTAGTTAGAATGCTTATTTTATGTTTATTTTATTAATTTCTCCCCGATCACATTTGCGCATCGCTGCCCTATGCTTAACCAGGTGAGATCGGCGAAAAGAAAACTAAAAGTTGTTTTTTTTTACATTTTGCAATGCCAATGGCCTTCTACTTGGACATCGGCATGCTTCCTCAATGATATGCAGCCTTTATTTGGAGCTGTCATAGCTTATTTTGTAGATTGCAGAACTGTACTCGGTTACTAACCGAGTACATTTCTGCACACTGCACTCGTCCTGCAAAGACAGCTGCCAGCTTCCTGGATCGCATATTACCCTCATTTGCATGATTTTCACTTGCAAATGAGGTTAATTTGCATACAGGAGCTTGGTCTGTGCAGGATTAGCCTAAGAGCTCACATGCACTTCCCGGGAGCTTGTTCCTGGATCGCACTTCTGCCATATTGCCAAAAATAACTCAAACTAATCCTGCATGCTATAAAGGGCTCCGTAAATCCGTGAGAGTATGTCAGAACATTCACCTTAATATTCTATGAAAAATACACAACAAGATTAGAAACCACGATGAAATACACTCAGAGGCAGCAACTGAGTGCATTTCACCTTAATATTTTAGCCAGTTAGGAACAAACACTAAATATTATCAAAACTCTCAAACCACAAGGTAAGGGCAGGATGACAAAATAGTCACCTAAATATCCTAGCCAAACTGGTGACATTATAACACCATTCATTAACAATAACCATAACCCTTGAAAAGCAATGTAAGCCACCTTTCAGTTTCTAAAGACCCACTGGAAGGAAGAGAGAGAAAAGAAGAGATTCACATCTTATTCAGAAGGGAATATACACTTTCATTCCCTTTTATATAAAATAGAAAAAGCACTGTAGTAAGTGAAGATGGGAGAGTAAGCTCAAAATCTCAGTGCCAAGGATGCAGAGGCTGTCTTATGCTAGGAATATAAACCTAATCCAGCCCTATCCCTTAACCCCAGATACCTCACTTCCTGCCCAGGAATGTATATTCTTCCTAACTCCCTTCCTTCTGCATTCACTGATCCTCCCTATTTTCTTGTTACCATAGAAACAAACAACAACTTAGATACCAGCTCAGTCCTTGCTCTGTCAGGAGTTCAGGGACCAGTAAGTCTGCATGACAAGCTCCATTTTTCCCCGAACCCCTTTGCTTGTTATTCAGATGGGAAGATCCATTCTTCCACTTTCCAGGCTGGAAAAAGGCAAACTGTTCCTCCTTCCTTCTTAACTGACCAGCTAAACTCAGATCTCAACTACTACCACCATAAGCAACCACATTTTTCAAGAACAAGGACGGATGCATGTTAAACAGATTTAACCTAATGTCATAAAGATATAAACCATTACTTCTATACCACATTGGCTTCATGTCTGCAAATTCTCACTGCTCAAGCACCAGGAGACCTGATACAGATTCTGCCATATCTAAACTTGGGGCTACCACACTACCCTGATCAAGCATGTCTCCATTGAACTGTCTACTCTCAGATGGTTCATTGTCATGGGTATGCATACGCATGCTGACTGCATCCACAGTGCTGAGAGGGGATGATGGGTGGTACATTCTCTGTGTCTGACATACTCCATGTAGCCCAGACTGTGCCTGTTTATCACTGTCATTATTGTCAGAGGAAAAGGATCCCTGAACATTAGATGGAGATAGGTCCACAGCACTGGTGCCAGACCATGTTTCACCTATAATTATACCAATAAAACAACAACAAAGTTACAGAATATGTTTATGCTCAAGTACAATAACCACACACACAAATGCTATAATTACATTGACTACTAAACATAACTGGTACATGTTAATATGCCCATATCAAACAAAGATGGTCACTGTACCTTATTGCCAAATGTACCTAGATGCAATAGGTGAAAAAAGTAGTGTAAGAATACATGTGGCTATCAGTTATAAAGGTGGACATAAAAATATTTGGATGGCGTGTCCAGGACATCAGCTGGATCAATACAGGAAATCCTCTAGGGACTGTCTATCTCTTCCCCAACATTAAATACCACAACGAAACTCTGATGAGCTGCCTGTATCTCAGATTGATGATAGTAACTCCTCTAACTTCATAAGAGGTAGTTTGGTAGATGGGCCACCCTCAGTAGCCCTTTGCCAAAGGAATAGCTAGGTCATTTGGAGCCTAGTGCAAGACCCTCATTTTGTGTCCCCCTAACCTAAAGAACAAAAAAAAAAAACATTTTCATCTAGCATTTAATCTAGACATGTTCTTATGTTTATAACAGCAATCAATGTTTTAAATTTTGTTACTGATGTGATCCTCCTAAATTAGAAGTCACTAAGTAACAGACATCTGAGTTTCATATCTTGGCTTCAGAAAATGCATATTAGTTGAAAAAGTATCATATTTATAACAACTTTCCATGTTTATAAAAGCAATATTTTACACAGTGTCCTTGATGTGATCCCTTACCCCACCATTAATAATTTCAAGTCATCTCTAAATATGACAGATATTTGGGTTTTAGACTTCAGACTTCATCATTCAAAAAATGTAAAGTAGTGCAAAACATATTATTCTAGTAGCTTTCTATGTCTATAACAGCAACCAGTATTTTAAACTTTGTCTTTGATGTGACCCCCCCCCAACCCGGAAATCACTATATGACAAATGTTTGAGATTCAGACTTCATACCCTGGCTTCAGAGAAGGCATATTAGTGTAAAATACATTATTCTAGCTACTGTCTATGTTTATAACAACAATATTTTAAATGCTGTCCCTTGTTGAGCTTCAGACTTTATATCATATCATATAACTGCAAAACATGCTTTTAACAACTTTCTATGTTTATAAATAACAACAATATTTTAAATGTTGTCCATGCTCTGATCCCCCAAACAGAAAACTCAGAGTTGTGAAATAATGACACAAGCTTCTGAGATTCAAACTTCTTCCTTCATAAAGTGCAAAGTTGTGTGAAACATATTATAGCAACTTTCTAACTTGATAATAACAGCAAGTCATAATTTTACACTTTGTCCCTAATGAGATCCCCATAGAACTTGAACTCATTAAATAATGCCATTTAAATTTCAGACCGCTTATCATTCAGAGGATGCATATTTCTAAACACATTATTCTAGAAACTTTCTAAATTTATAAATAATAACAGCAATATTTTAAACTTTATCTCTGAGCCAATTTCACCAAATTTCAAGTAATTAACAATAACACACTTATGTTTCAGTCTTCCTGTCCTTCAGGAAATGTATGCTATCACAAAACTTGTCATTCGAGCAACCTTCTAAGTTTGTAAGAATATGTTCCCATATTTTTGGCCTTTGTCCCACCGTCATTATTATGAAGTCACTAAATTATGAGAGACATTTGATTTTTAGAACTCGCATCCCTCCAAAAATGCATGCTAACAACTACTAAAAAATGTTATTCTAGCAACTTTCCAAGTTTATAAAAGAAATATTTAAAACCTGTCCATCATAACTTAATTATTGATCAAACTGAATCATTAAACAATTACAGACTTTTGAGTTTCAGACTTACTCCTACAGAAAATGCATGCTAACAAAAAACTGACTGGCATTACTCTAGCAATGTTCTAAGTTTGTAAGTGTGATATTTAAAATCTGACCCCATTTTTGGCCTTTATTGTCCACTTCCTTGACATCCAGATGAGTATGTACTCAAACAAGACAGCTACATTATTGTAAAATAATTAGCACTTATTCATTCTTTTATTTTTTGATTGTGACAGACACATACACATACTTGGCTACCTTGTCTAGTTGTCCTGTTACTCCTGTCCAAATGTTGCTCTTCTTCCAGGCCCAGGCTACAAAAAAATCAGGTTCGACCATTTGAGTCCCAGACAGGCAACTGAGTCGTCCTTCCAGCTCTACACTCTGACTGTGCCATGGACAATAACATAAAAAAATATATATGAACTGCAACTAAGTTCTTCTGACAGCAGTCAGCCACTGCACGAAGTCTTTCTACATATATTTTTTTTGTTTAGTATATTCAGAGTGCGTGATGTCTGTTTTGGTATTTGGTTAATCACTTCCTGTGGGCACCTAAAATAAAGCCCGAAAACTGCCTTCTCAGCACTGTTCACTTGACCTGTGCAGCCAATTAGAAGTCTTTGGGGTGGTGCAAGTGGCCCATCATATATGTAAAAGTTAGGGATGAGCTAACATCCATGCAAGATGACATAAAAAGTAACCAGGAGGTATGTTGTAGTCTCAGACATCTGAGTTGGACATTTTTTGCTGTTTCTCCTTTTTCCCATAAAAAAAAAAAAAAAACAATTAAAAAGAAAAATAGATATTTATAAAAAATTTTTTTATTTAATTATGAATTACACACTCTACAAGACAGCACCTGGAGTGATTACCCCTTTCATTCCATTTCTTATGAACTACTACCTTCTGTTCCAGTGCTATGGCCTCTGCTCTGACCTTGACCTTGAGAATCATATCACTGGTTCTCCGTTGGGTCTTTGAGTATACAAGGCCCTTGCCACCAACAGCACTGAAGTCTTTGACCGCCTGCTGCCAGATACGGTCACTGCTTATCAGAGGCATATGGATTAAGGAACCATCCACCATGGAGACTGAAGGCATGTATTATCACCTCAATCTCAGACTCTATAAAAGGAGGCTTCTGTGATCATGTGCCCTTAGCAGATTTAGGAGACATATTCTTGTTCTGATGGACTAAAAATGGATATCACAACACAAGTTAAACACACTGGTAGGACACACACTTTAACAGCTATGGAATGATGATATGCCAATACACAGTCAGAAAACAGCATACTAGAGTCTAACACAAACATATCTCTACTCCAAAAGATACCTGCACCCAAGAAAATGCCATAAACACTCTATATACCAATGTAATTTTTCCATGAACAAGTATCATAGCTGTAACCTACAGAAATACAACCAACAGACTGCACTCGTCCTGCACCCCCAGCAACAGCAAAAGACAAAAAGGAATAACAGATGCAGGAATGTCCACCTAAAAGCAGGCAATTATCATAAGCATAGCAATAATATGAGGAACGGAATTCAACCTAAACTCACAGGGACAACAGTTATATACACTTATTCATTTACCTATTCATTTACCTACCATTGCAGTGGTACATATCAAGAGGTATGCTGCCAGAAAAAAAAAACAATAAACTGTTTGCTTTTCACACTACTACAAAACTCTTTTCAAATGAGTGTGTGTTACCCTGACCATATCATTTACATGTCTGAATATATAACCATAGCATAGTGAAACAATACAGGTAGACAGACACAAAGCACATACATATCATCATAGTGAAAATGAACAGTTATATGGAAGAAGACGGACATTGTAATATTTTGTGAAATTATCCTCCCTGGTACTGAAGCAAAACTTCTGAAACAAGTTAGGTTCAGCAGCACTTGGGGAAGAAACAATCTTCTGTAGCATATGGAAGATCTCTACCCTGCATCTTACTTGTACAGTGTAGATAAACCTTACTGGACATGTTGAATATGCTAATTAGCTCTCAACTCATTGCACTTTCTGAATCACTTAATTGGAGTGATAAGCAATGAAGGTAAATAGTGTTGGTTCCTGCGTTATGACATACCCATGCCTGTGCAGCACAGTAACAGGGATTAATACTTTAGCAAGTTAACACCTTTCAAGTGTGGCTTATTAGTAGTACTTGTCATCCACTGATAGGTTAAGGATCTAACCTCATAGAAATCACCCTTTCAAAGGGTTTTTCAAACAGGTCATGCTTACAAAAACATTTGCACATTTAGAATTTATATTAAATCTCTTTGCACACATCCCCCTGGATTTACAAAGCCCTGTAGAGCATTTAGGATTAGTCTAAGAGCTATTTTCAGCAATATGGCCAATATGTGATCCAGGAACGAGCTCCCAGGATGTGCACGTGAGCTCTTAGACTAATCCTGGATGGACCGAGCTCCTGTATGCAAATTACCCATATTTGCAGGTGAAAACCATGCAAATTATGGTAATTTGTGATCCAGGAAATCAGCAGCTGTCAGTGCAGGATGAGTCCAGTCTGCAGAAATGCATTTGGTTAATAACTGAGTACATTTCTGCAAACTACAAAACAGAGCTATGACAGCACCAAATAAAGGCTGCATATTATTGAGGAAGCATGCCAATGGCCAAGTAGAAGGCCACTGGCATTGCAAACTGTTTAAAAAATATATATATTTTATTTTTTTGCCGATCTCGGCTGTTTAAGCATAGGGCAGTGATGTGCAAATGGGATCGGGGGAAATAATAAAATAAACCTAAAATAAGCATTCTAACTAAAAGCAGTATTCTGCCATGCAAGTCAATAGCAGGCATAAGACAATCTAGACAGTGAGTAATGGTTGCTAAGGGGGAGGCTCAGTGTGGGAAAAGTAACTATGCATTAGCAGGCAAACCTATGCAAATGAGGGGAAGGATAGTGAATCCCAGATTTTCCCAGGGTGTGAGGCAGGTCCCAAAAGTGTAGGGAGTATAAATAGTCGGGTGCAAGACTAGGATATAGGTGACATCATGAGGGGTGTGTGTCAGGCATACTGTAAGTGGATTTGAGCCCTGTGGCTCGGGATTGCTCCTAGCTTAGCACAGCTAAGTTAGGGATGTGTCCAAACCTGCCTAGCACTCTTTAAAATATGTTTTTATTGAATTTTACAGACTTTTCAAAACATGAAAAGGAAAACTGTAAGTCATTACAGGAAGCAGTAAGGTAGAGGGAGATACAAAACAATTAATACAGATATTATGCATTTACAAAACAGCAGTTATCATTTTAAGCAACTTACATCTTAAAGAATAAAATAAGCAATACGGTACCCCAATAACCTATTACAGTCAAAGTCTAAACTCACAAATGGAGGATGGCTAGGAGGGAGGAGTATATGACTGTCTTAAGAAGAATTAAAGGCGGTAAGGAGGGTACATCTACATAAACCAACTATTTACACTATATACATCTATTAATGACATATTTACAACATATTTACAACATGGATGCCAGAGGACCACAATGTAAAATAACAGAATACTTTGTAAAACCAAAAATCACAGTGTAATGACAACGATGTCTAATGATTATAGGACTGGGTAAGACACAAATGGAAGACTTCCTGGAATGTAAAATAAAGGTGACCCACAATTCTAGAGATTATTTAGTTTGGATTAGGTCAAAAAGGCTACACCAATAGTTCTGAAAATAATCTTTTTTCTTTTTATTATTATTGCACAACTTATGTGCAGATATATTTTTGATTGCCATTGTTGTAAAGTTATCCCAGGCTATTGCTGAAGGGTTATTACAGTTCTTGGCTATAAAATATTTGAGGAGAACGCAGACTGTAACAAGGATGTGGTGACAGATGCCCTTAAGAGATTTGGGAGTTTTATTTAGAATCATGGTTTGCCAGGAGAATGTGGTTTTCTCATACCCCATTTTTTCCAACTGAGTTCTGAGGGAACACCAAAGTTTGTAAATATTCTTACAACTCCAAAAAATATGGAGTATATCTACATGTGGGAGGGAGCAGAAAGGACAGGTTAGGTTTTTGTTGTATCTGAGTTTTACTAAGACTGCTGGAGTATAATAAGAATTGTTGATCATAAGTTGAGTGTAGATTAGGTTCTTGAAGGGGGTTAGATTCAGGGTATTACTGATTGCTTCGCATTTAGACTCCCTAGGGATTTTGCCTTGTATGCCATCCTAATACTTGGAAAATAGAAGTGAATGGTTATGTTTAAAGCTTGACACAAGATTATAGGTATGCAAAATCATTTTGTTCCTTAGGGAATGATTGATTGTGATATGGTAATGTCTTGCTCCTTCACTCCATAGTTAGAAATTTTTTGTTTTATAAGTGAGCTTAGTTGTCTTAAGATAGGGTCATATTTGTTAGGAGCCCCAAATAAAGCTTTCACCTCAGCTGCATTTTTAGAGTTATAAAAGTGCCAGACTATGGCCTTCTTGATAATAGGGAAGTTTGATAGGTCAATCATTTTATTATTGATTTTTAGATTGGGATTTAGATGAATGGGTTGGAGAATGGGGGCAGTATTGTGTAGATTTTAGGAGCTCATCAGAGCTTGAAAAATGCAAATTTTGTTCTTTAGTGGAGGCAAAATCTTACATTTGTAATCTCCATCAAGCGTAAGAAAAGGGACAGAATGAGGGCTGAATTTTATCAAATATATATAGTTGCACCAGATTTTGAACCAGGTTGGGGACCAAGATTCAGCAGAGGAATCGTAACAGGCTATTTGGATTAAATGGCTAGCATTAATTATGTGATAATATAAATTAAAGTCCAGGAGACTTAAACCACCTATTTTAGTCTTTGTAGTAATTAGCTTCCTGTACGATATTCTGGTTGATTTAGGGAACTATAAGAACTTTGGGATTGTGGTTTCTATTTTTCTGAAAAAAAATTTTGGAACATATAAGAAGATGGAGTTAAGATGGAAAAGTATTCTAGGTAAAATATTCATTTTAATGATAGTGGATTTTGATAACAAAGAAAGATTGATGTTTTTCCATCTTGTTAGATAATTTTTTTGATTCCAGACTCTATATAAGTTTGCTTTCATTAGTTCTTGATGGAAATGTGTGAAATTTATTCCTAGGTATTTGAGTGTATATTTAAGAGGGATGTCTGACAGGGGCAAGTAATATTCTAAATGTTTCATAGGGTTTAATTTATAGTTAACAGCCTTAGCAAAAAGATTAATAGAATTTTGGATTTTATGAAGATCGGTGCTGGAAAGCTCAAAGTAGATTTTCAGGTCATCAGCAAATGCAGAGTAATTTATTTCTATGTTGAAGATGTTTGGGATATGGTGATAAGTCGTTTGTTTAACCCAGAGAAGGAGAGGTTTGAGATATAAATTAAAAAGATAAGGTGAGAGTGGACAATCCTGCCTAGTGCCATTGGTAATTTTGATAGGGCGTGATAATGTTTTATTTATATAAAGGGAAGTAGAGGCATTGTTATAAAGCATCTTAATAATGTTAATAACAAAATTGGTGAAGTTAAAGTATTTCATAGTTAGGTATAAGAACTTTAAATCAACGTTATCGAATGCTTTGGTTGCATCTAGCGTGAGTGCATAACATAGGTGGTTATCACTTTCTAGAAACAGCATTAATGTATTTAAGGTAAAAGTATTGTCACAAAGCTGCCTTTGTTTCATAAATCCCAATTGTTCAGAAGAGATGACTGAAGCTATAACTTTCTGGATTTTATTAGCAAAAATGGTAGATAAAATTTTGATGTCACCGTTAATGAGGGCAATAGGCCTATAGCTGAGAGGGTTGGACTTGCAAAGTTCAGTCTTAGGATGAAAATTGTTTTAGAATTGTTCATATACTTGTCAGTAATACCTTTAGAAATGATATAATTATAGATGTTAAGGAGAATTTTAGAAAGTTGACGACTAAAAGATTTATAAAATTCGCCTATAAAACCGTTGGGGCCTGGCGCCTTATTTGGTTTAAGTTTTATAATAGCTGTTATTTCATTCAGTGTTATAGGACTGTTTAAAAGGGTGTTTTGTGTGATAGATAGTTTGGGAACAGATAGCTCATTAAGAAATTCTGTGTACATTTCCTTTTGGATTTGGTTTTTGGGATTATAGATTTCAGTGAAGATATTTACAAAAGAGTTAACAATATCTTCATTTCTATATAAGTTTTTCCCTTTGTAATTTATTTCATTTATATAGTTGGTCCCTCTTTGATGTTTATGAGTCTTGCCAGGGTTCTGGAGGGGGTTTGAGCCCATTCTGAATATCTGTGAAGGAGTTTCAGTTCTACCAAGATTGATTTTGTAAGTGAAAAAAATAGATTTTTTTTTTGTAATTCATGTAATTTTTTTTCGAGTTCAGGAGAAATAACCTTTTGCAGTTGGGCATCAGTCATCTTTTGCTCATTATTTAGGTTATTGATGTACAATTTTTCTTTTTTTTTATAATAAGATGCTTTTTGTATGAGTATTCATATGATGACCGCTTTGGCAGCAGCCCAGTGGATATCTAAAGGGATGGTGGATAAACAAGATTCAGCATCAAATTGTTTTAGATAGCCATTAATTTCCTGCAGAATGTCATCTTTTTTAAGAATGCTACTGTTTAATGACCAAGTGGGACTACTACCATCACGATTCAGGTGATGAGTGGGATTAATACAAAGAGACAAATTCTAGTGGTCAGATATAGATCTAGCCTCAAGGGCAAAGTTGAAAATTTTGTTAGAAAAGACATCCAAGATAAAAAAAATAATCAATTCTAGACCAGACATTGTGTGAAGCCAAGTAAAATGTGAACTTATTTAACTCTCTGTCATGGTCAAATATTGAAAAAGGGTCAACTAAGTTGAAGCTATTTATCAAATCATGAATAGATGCAGTTGTTTTGGAAGGCTGTTTCCTGTTTTTATTTGAGTGCCTAGCACTCTTTAAAAGTGAAAGTGGGTATGCGCACTGCACACCAGGTTTTGCAGGAAGAAAAAGGAAGTTAAACTAGGAAATAGCAGCTCTGTGCATATTTGAGCACTCCGTTTGCACGGCACGCACACTGGCTTAAGCAGAGAGACAATGGAAAGGGGAAAACAGCAGTAGGAAGGTAATCAAGGAGAACTAGCTTAGCTGGCAGGTGAAATGTATCAGCATTAGCCAATTACACAGAAAGCAGACCAGCCCAGCCCAGAACACTACTATAAACTAAGCAAACTGCTTTCCCTCTGTTTTTTTCACACTCTACACTACCAGTGTATACAAGCGGGGAAATTTTAAGAAAACTACAAAATGAGAAGGGCTGCAGCAGGCAACATAGAACAACATGTGCAAGAGGCTGAGGGTGGTGAGGATGTGAATGCTGCTGAACAATCCACAGTAAGGAGACGCAGAAGAGTGTACAGACACAGGGTAACCTATCAGGGGCTACATGAGCTGGAGATAGTGGAGCACTATAGTGTAGACAGAGACCTCCTACAGCAAATTGTTGAGCTGTGCCGGACACACCTGACACACCAACCTGGCCAAGGGGAACCCATCCCAGTAGATACCAAGGTATGTGTAGGCCTAGGTATACTAGCCACAGGTACCTCCCAAAGCACAACTGGGGATATCATGGGGATCTCACAGGCATCAGCATCCAGAATATTCCACCAGTTCCTGGATGCCATGTCAGCACATGCCAGTGTGCACGTATATTTCCTCAACACATGTGAGGTGTTGACCAGCAAATATGCATCTCTCTTACACCAAATAGCAGAATACCCTGGGGTAGTGGGTGCTATAGACTGCACGCACATATGCATAAAAGCACCACCCGGTGAGCAGGGTAGGGCCTACATCAACCACAGTGGCATCCCCTCCATCAGCTACCAGGTTGTATGTGATGCCCAGGGCATTCTAATGAATGTGTGTGCTGGCTGCCCTGGAAGCTATGACGATTCACACATATGGCATCTGACACAGCTGTACCACAGATTTGCCAATGTGGACATCCCCTACAGTCACCTAGTGAGGGATGCTGGGTACCCACTGGAGCCTTGACTGATGACATCCACCCAAAATGCACACACACCTGAACAACAATGCCATAATGAGGCACACGCACAGGCCAGACATATAATAGAGCATGTGTTCGGGATGCTCAGGTAATGGTTCCAGTGTCTGGACACATCAGGTGGAGCCTTGCAGTATTCATCAGCTACATGTACCCAAATTGTTATCATATGTACTATGCTACACAATATGATCCTGCTGAAACAGCTGCAGCAGGAAGAGCATGGGACAGGGCCACACAGCCCCCCACCAATGCCAAGGCCTGTACAGGCACAGAGTGACTCAGAGGAGGAACAACCTGAGCCTGTCCCAGTAGGCAGAAGGAGGCATGCCCAGTATGCCCTGGCCATCGCAAAGAGGCAATGCATAGCATATGCCCTGACACAGTAAGGATCCAGGGAATGACACCTCTGTCTGACTCGCACAGACAGTAAAAGGGATGCCAAACATGACACTACCTGTGCTCAACCATGTATAGGGAGTGTACTATGTGCATCCAACATAGGCAGCCCTCTAGCACCATATTCAATTCTGGCACACCCTCAAGGTTAGTCAATCAACCTACCAATTGCCAAATGGAGTAGAATGTGTTGTTACCTGTAGCTAAGGTATGGATGTGAGCATGCAAGGGAATTGGGTGGCTGAATGTTATGGCAGCAGACAGAAGACACCCATTGTGGCACCAGGACATCTGTAACACATACTGGAGTCACCATAGTAGCTGGTACTACACAGGGTGACAAAACCCACAGCAGGAAATGAGCTGAGCAACATGTGTGTCCATAAGACCCACACATGCCAGTCAGGAAGGTTCACATACCCAACAACAGTCTTAGCCAGCAGGACAGGTGTAGACAAACACAAACAAATGCTGTACTATGGCCTCTGAATGAGCCCTATGGCTAACCCCTCCCTCAGGCCTACACAGACAGACTACATCAGACCAAGCAGTTGAATGTAAGTTGTGAAGGCTACGAAGTCCGAAACTAATATGTAGGTAATTAAAGCTAAGATATGTAGTACACTGGTATGCCTCTAGCCAGCAGGATACATAAGACTACAGACTGAAATGGAGTACCTGACATACCAGTACAGTCCTAGCAAATGTGTACAAGTGTCAGGTGTGCCCCCCATCCAACATACACTCATAGTAACAGTCAGGTGTGCCACCCCACTCCTGTGCAGAAATGTAGAAACAGTCAGGTGCCCCCCCCCCCGCTATGCAGAAATGTAGCAACAGTCAATGCCAAATGACTGATGGATACCCTGCAGACACAGCATGCTACCTGTTGGTGTACAACAAAAGGTCAGCACTGCAGTACAAAGTACCTGGACTTGATCCAGACATGCAATACAGATGGCCATACTGGGCATGCTCACACACTTAGAGGAATGAAGGCAATGTCAGTCAACAACATACTGAAAGGTCATACTGTGTATGCTCACACACTTAAATGCATGAAGGTCATGTCTGCAAATAGCAGTGTATCAGACATATCTGGCAATCGCAGTTCTTAGTGCAGACACATGTCAATATGCACCACTCCTGCCTTTCACACACAGTGGATAGGAATACAGACACATATGTAAGGACAACACACTATAATAAGCCAAAGGTAGATGGACATAGATGTGTGGAAGAGGGTGACTGTGACAAGGAGCCATCTGGTTCTGTCCCACCCAGCACACAGCGAAAGGGCCCCAAACACATGAGGTAGAGATGTCACTCACTTCAGATACTAGCCACCAGTATCTGTCTATGTGGTGCACGTGCCAGCTGTGCAACATGACTGTACAAGGAAGTAGTCATCTAGTAGCTGTATACACATACCTGTGACATATGACTCTGTGTGTGCTTGCATGTGGCATGTCAATCCCTACATGAATGGGTTATGGCCCATGCACACACCACCCTCCCCATAGCATTATTATGACAAGTCTGCTGAGGTCATCCAATGTGAAATACACCTTTGGGAGAGCTGCATCTCAGTAATCTCTGTGGCACGTCCCATAACTGAGTACTGCTGTAGTGATAAATTAGTTAGGTAGTAGCTCTAACCCCCGACTTGGCACTTGTGTGAGTGTGTGTTTGTGTGTGTGTGTCTGTCACTGACTGTGTATAAGAGCAATGCTTTTTAGGTTACTCACACTCCATACAATTCATATACTCAACTTTGGCAAAGCTGCTGATGTCACTCACCTAGAAATACACCTCTGGGAAGATTATAGCCCCGTAATCTCCATAATGCATTCTGTAACTGCGTACTGCTGTAGTATGATAAAGTAGTCAGGTAGGTGTTCTAACCCCAACCTTGGCAACGATGTTTATGTTTGAATGTCTATGTCTGACTGAGTAGAGATCAATGCCTTTTTAGGCAACTCACACTCTGTATAAATCATATACTTAACTTTGGCAAAGCTGCTGAAGTCACTCACCTAGAAATAGACCTCTGGGAAAATCATAACCAAGTAATTGCCATAGCACGTCCTATAACTGCATACTGCTGTAGTCTGATAAAATAGTTAGATAGGTGTTCTAACCTCAGCCTTGCCAACTGTGTTTGTATGTGAATGTGTGTGTGTCTGACTGAACAGAGAGCAATACTTTTTAGGCTACCCACACTCCATACAATTCATATACTCAACTTTGGCAAGGCTGCTGATGTCACTCACTTAGACATACACCTCTGGGGAGGGTGTAGCCCAGTAATCTCTGTAGTGTGTCCTGTAACTGCAAACTGCTCTAGTATGATAATATAGTTAGGTAGATGTTCCGACCTGAGACTTGGAAACTGTGTGTGTGTGTGTGACTCTGTGTATCTGTGTGTCTCTGTTTGTCTTTGACTGAGTAGAGAACAATGCTTTTTAGGGTACTCACACTCCTTAGAATTCATATACACAACTTTGGCAAGGCTGCTGATGTCCTCCATCTAGAAATACACCTCTGGGAAGGTTGCAGCTCAGTAATCTCTGTAGCTCGTCCTGTAACTGTGTACTACTGTAGTGTGATTTAGAACTGTGGTAGGGTTCCATCTCCACCCATGGCAGTTCTGGATGCTTTGTGTGTGTTCCAATGTCTGTGTATGGAGCAATGCATTATAAGCTACTCACTTGCAGTACATTTAAAATGGCCTTCTTTGGCAATCCTGCTGATGTCACTCATTGTGAAATACACCTTTGTGGAAAAAGTTCTGTAGTAATCCCTGTGGTATGAGCTCTAACTGCTCCATGCTGTAGTATGATATAGGCCTTGCTCAGGGGTTCAATAGCCACACATGTCGGTTGTGGGTGTTTTGTGTGTGTCTCCCTGTATAGGGAGCAATGCATTTTAGGCTAGTCACTTGCAGTACAGTTGAAATGCCCTTTTTTGGTAATCCTGCTGATGTCATTCATTGTGAAATACACCTATGGGGAAGGAGTTCTCTAATAATCCCTGTGGCGTGCCCTATCAAAGCTCCATGCTGTAGTGTGATATAGACCTCAGTCAGGGGTTGTATACCCACACATGTCAGTTGTGGATGTTTTGTGTGTGTCTCACTGTCTGTGTAAGGAGCAATGCATTTTAGGCTAGTCACTCGCAGTACAGTTGAAATGGCCTTCTTTGGTAATCCTGCTGATCTCATTCAATGTGAACTACACCTTTGGGGAAGAAGTACTTCAGTAATGTCTGTGGCACATACTATGACTGCGTAGTGCTGTGGTGTAATAAACTAGTTAGGTATGGTTCAACTCCCAGAGATGACAGGTGTGTGTGTTTGTAGCTTGCATCCTGTGTAGAGGTGGTGGGGAGTATGTGACACCTGTGGGCAATGTGGAGGGGGTTTTGCTTAGTACTTTAATAGTGGCCCTACTATATATAGCAAAATGTCATCCATGCAGGGATAACAGATGTAAATTAGCTGAGAGGCTGGGGTGCAACGCCATACCTATACATGTGACATCAAGGTCAGCCAATCACAGTTAGCAACCCCACTATTACCCAGAGCACACACTCAACCCATGTGTCATACGCACGCACATGCCTAGGCAACAGCCAATATGTGGGTAGTACACAGCATATTGACCACTGATAGTAACTATGCAGTGATAGCAGTGGGCTACAGAGGATATGTCACCCTGCCCATCTGTCCAATATTCACGCACATGTAAACAGTGCACCTCCACCATGTTCCCCAATGGACACCTGCACCACCTATGGTGCTTTCACATTTGACTCACAATGGACATACCATGCCTGACAACATGGCCTGTATGGACAGATGACACTGATATCAGGGAATGCTGTTAGCATGCTATCAATGTAGGTGCAGGGTAAACCTGCTGCCCATTACCAGTTCCTGCCACAGGTAGGCAAGACTGACAATCTGATGATAATCTGTGTTCACAACATGGGCCAGACAGCCCAGGTACAGTAGCACTCATCACTGTACATGCATTTGGGAGGTGTGCACATCCCAGGCACCATCCATGTCAAGGACTAAGGAACACATACATGGCAAATGATGCACAGCACTGGCCACACATAATAGTCACCCAGGTGACTGGATGGGGGATGCAATACCCACCTGTGGGCAAATGCAGAAACTACAGGCCTGAGCCACAATGCAGACCATTGTCATGTGGCCTGATGCCAAGGTATGCTAATTGCTACCCTTGTATAGCCTGCTGGCACAGTTGACCACCACACACCTGTGCAGACATGCACCCATGCATGTCAGAACTGGCACCCTGTCTGTTTGTGTGTGTGTTGTATGGTGCGTATGTCCACATCCACACTCACTACAACCCCCTAGGGCATACTTAATCATGTTGTTTGATGTCTAACACCTCCTCATACTCCTTGCCCATATGACCTCTGAATGCCCCATGTGGTGCATGTGATACCTGCAAATTGATGTGTTGTGGTAATCCCACTAGTGATGAGTTGCACTCATGGCCCTGCCAAGTGTGTCAATGTGTGTGTGTCCCTGTGTGAGTGTGCCTGTGTTGCTGCTGGCATCTGTTCATGCAGAAAGGCACATGTATATCACCTACCATATATCTACCATATACCTGTTGCAGATGTCACTCACCATCACATATATGCTGTGAGTGCTCCACAGCAGGTAACCCATGTGGTGCATCCAATAACTGCATCAAACTGTAACAGCACTACATAGTTGTTGGGGGTTTGATACCCTCTTCTTGTAGGTGTGTGACACAAACATGTTTCAGTTTTACTCTCCCACCCCTCCCTGACATGTATTTGCCTCTGTCTGCCTCCCCCACCCCCTCTCTAGTGGATGTGGAGACTTACACCTGCTTTGCTTAGGCAGTGGCATGTGTATTGTCAGTGATGTTCATGATCAGCTGATGACCTCTGCATGGATTACAGCCCTCCTCTAGCTGATTGCATGTGGAAAAGTTGTGGTAACATTCCCATAGCTAATTGCCTGGAAACACAATCCAATATCTAGGAACATCATGTTGGGCCTTTTTTTTCACTGTGAGCAGGAACTAGATATGATGTTTGGCAAACAGCATCACAAATGGATTGGGGACTTACCTCTGACAACATACACCATGGAAACAGGCCAACCCACAGGATGGGGATGTGCCTGTCCTGACTACAGACTGTAAGTCTGCTGATACATTGTTATTGTTTATTCTGCATTTATTCTGTTATTGCACTTGTTTCTCAGTTTGTTACTTTTAAAATCTGTAACTGTTGCAAATTGTTTGTGTAGGCTGTGATAGCCGATTTATAGCATTTATAAGTGTTTACTGTATCTGTTTCTGCTTGTTTTCTGAAAAAAAAAATCTATTGGTTTCCCGCCTTACTGAGCTAGAATAGTCCAGTTTCAGAGCTTGCTGATCCCTGGACTTTGTTTGCAGTTCCTGTTACTGATTCTTTACCTAATTTGGAAGAGAGGAAGTTCCCTTGCTTACCAGTGGGAGTGGGAAGCATTGAGCTGCCTGTTGGTCCAGTTTTGTGAGGTTTCAGCCAGCAACTTGTAGTTTATTGGTCGTTTTGGGCCAGTTCCTAGCTTCTTTCAGCCCCTGATATAAAAAACGCTAAACGCGCGTTTGCACGGTTTAACGCGATTTAGCGCGATTTAGCGCGATTTAGCGCGGAGCTGCTACGCCGGTTAAGCAGATTTAAACTATTAGGGCTACCTAAATTCCACTCTTCAAATTTTCCCTTAAAACTACCTTCCTCGAACTATACTACTGATCTAATCAGCATATCCTATAACTAAATAGATCATCTCTACCTGACTCTAAGTAGCCTATTCTGTATCTGTCAAACCTAGCACTTGCTCCTACAGTACTTATCACTGAGATACAGCACTCTTGTTATAGACAGTACCCCAAAAAGGCGAACCCCATTTCTCGGACACCCACATCCCACGGAATCTCTTTTTAAAGTTTTTTTGTCTATTCCTTCTAGCATGTCGAGGGATCAGTTGCTAGTATCCTCTCCTGCTCAGCTGGTGAACCTGGGAATATTGAGGCAATGTTACAATTGCCTCATGTACACAGAAAACCCTCTCCTCCTCCCACAAAACACAAATACATGCGAGAGATGCAACTATACGGCCAAACTGGAGGCTGAGCTCTCTCAACTTAGGACTGGCAAGACCAGACAGGAGGAGAAGGTTACCACACACACTATAGACCCAGTCTCACATAGTACCATCACAACCTCAAATCATACACATAAACACACAAAGACATACTCGGAGGCTCTGATCAGAAATCTACCAAAACAGCAGAGGCCACCAAAGCAGACACCCAAACAACCACCACCTCAGATCACAACACCTGCAACACATAGACCTCACAGTCAGGGTGTCAAACAGTCACAGCCCTTAAGGCCGAACACAATGCCAGACACACTAGTCATTGGTGACTCCATAGTCAGACACACTGACGTCCCGCTCACCAGACTGAGTAAGGAGAGAGTTACAGTAAGCTGCCTGTCGGGCTAGAATCCGCCACATAACGCAAGCACTCAGGTCTCTCAACAGCAGGTACAAATACGACTCAGTCATTGTCCACGCTGGTGTAAACGACCTGAGACGTACCTCCTTGGACTACATGAAAAGAGACATTGAGGAGCTCTCTGATTATGTAGCCCGGGCAAGTATGACCCTGACCTTGAGCAGTATCCTACCTTCACCAAGAATGATGCCACAATACAGAGATAAGATGATCAGCTTTAACAATTGGCTTAAACTCTGGTGTCATTCAAAGGGGATCCAATGTCTGTCTGCCTGCCATGACATGCTGGACAAGCCACGCTGCTTCGCAAGGGACGGCTTGCACCTGTCACCCCTGGGATTCGGATAATGGCAAAGGCTCTTGCCACCCGCATAGTGCGTTTCTTAGGCAAGGCTCAAATTCTAAACCTACCACCCTAGAACACAAAAAAGGAAAAAAACTAAGGGTAATGCTGCTCAATGCCAGAAGTCTAAATCTCAAAATGCATGCACTCGAGGCCCTTCTCAGTATGGAGAACATTGATGTCTGTGCTGTGACAGAAACTTGGTTCAAGGCTCCTGAGAGCACCCCAGCACTAACAGGTTTTACCTCATACCATGCGTTTCGGCCCCAAAATCCGGACAATACCAAGAAAGGAGGGGGGGTATCCATATTCATCAAGGACACCCACACCTCAAGACTGGTGGCAACGCACAATGCATCGGAGACCATCCAGGTGCAATTAACCATAGGCAAGACTGCTCTGCAAATTGTAGCATGTTACAGGCCACCCTCACAAACTCAGGAACCTCACATGGCTTTCCTGAAAACACTGGAGGGGATAAATGTATCTCCAAACACCATCATACTAGGTGACTTCAATTACCCTAATATAGACTGGGAACACTACTCAAGCCCAAACACCCTAGCCCAAAAGTTCCTGGAATTCATAAACTCAAATGCCATGGAACAACTAGTCACCATCCCCACAAGAGGAGAAAACATACTTGATCTCATCATCACGAACATGGGAGCACAATGTTCAACACGGAAGTATACCCTCACTGGTGAGATCAGATCACAAACTAATCTTGCTGGAAGTCCTCATCCCACCCCACCTGAAATAAAAAGACCACAGTAAAAAACTTCGAAAGCCGACTTCACACTTCTAAAGACTAGTGTGGTCTCCTTTAAGGCCTCCGAGCGTGGAAAACAGTACTCAAGCCGCTGAATCACTTACAAATGCCTTCTACCAGCACCTGCAGGACTGCATGGATAAGGCAATCCCAAGCAAAACAAAGACTCTTTGTACCAAGGGCAAGCATCCAGTCTGGTGGACCCCAGCCATAAACAAACTCTACAACAAAGGAGGAAGCTACTACAAGATAGAGCAAAATCCTTAAAAGGTAAGACACCTTTGATCACTATAAGTAAAAGCTAAGAGCTCTCATAAAATCATCCAAAGCAAATTTCGAGAGAAAAATAGCTAAAGACTCAAAGACAATCATAAGGCCTTCTTTAGCTATGTTAGAAACCTGGGAGGAAACTCCCAGATATGCTCAGAACTAGTTCAAAATGATGTGAAGATTACTGATCCTACAGACATTGCCAACATACTGGCTGACAGGTTCAGTGCAAACTTCTACCCCCCCAAAAGGAGGGATCCCTATACCAAATGGTTGCAGCCCCCCAAACATCTCAAACGCCCAAGTGAGAACTGCTCTCTCCAAAGCAAAAAACACAGCATCCATGGGACTTGATGGTGTCCCAGGCTGTGTGCTCCACGAACTCAACAAGGAATTAAACCCACAGCTAGGACAGCTGTTTAATCATAGTCTCACCTCTGGATACGTACCCAGGAAGTGGCGCACTGTGACTGTGGTCCCACTTCACAAAGGCGGTGCCTCCACAGACCCTGGAAATTACTGGCCCATTAGCTTGACAAGCCGTATCTGCAAAGCTATGGAGAGGATCATAATGGACCTCATAAATAAAGACATAGAGAATTTGCAGACTTTGGATCCAACCCAGTTTGGCTTTGTCAAAGGCAGATCATGCCTTTTAAACTTGGTTGACTTTTTCGAAACAGTCACCAAAGCCATTGATGAGGGAAAGGCAGTCCATACAGCCTACCTCGATCTGGCGAAGGCCTTCGACACAATACCCCACTCGGGTATCATTGAAAAACTCATCAGCTTAAATGTTAACCCATACATCACAAGATGGGTTGCAAACTGGCTGAGTGACAGAACCCACAGGGTCAGAGTTGCTGGCGCCATGTCAGACTCAAAGCCTGTCACAAGTGGTGTCCCACAGGGCTTAGTCTTGTTTGGCATCTACTTTTCTGAAGTACAAGCAAACACAGGAGGGTTATGGCTGACAAAGTTTGCAGATGACTGCAAACTAGGCTACCGTGATGAAAACACATCTGACACAGATATCCTTCAGAAGGGTCTCACAGAAGCGGATGACTGGTGCCAGAGCCATGGCCTAAAGTTAAATGCCAAAATGCATAGTCATACCCTTCGGGAAAAACAAGGTTACCCCTAGCTACCATATAGGTGGTAATCCTCTGAGCTCAGAAGAAGTTATCAGGGACCTGGGGACCCAGGTTGACAGTAGCCTGTCATTCGACACCCATGTAGCTAAAGTAGTTAGGAAGACCTTCTACATTGCCCACCTTATCATGAAGGGATTCACATCTAGATCAAGGAGATCATAGTCTCCCTATACTCATCACTCATCAGACCAATGATTGAGTACAATGCCCCATTCGAATGTATCTGACCCGACACTTGCAGCAGCTGGAGAGGCCACAAAGTTCCTCACCAAAAGGATGAAGGGTCTCAAAAATCTGTGCTATGCTGCCCGACTGAAAGAACTCCAGCTCTATGCAGTGGCTTACATTGCTCAGAGGTGGCCTTTGCCTGACATACAAGGCCATGTCTAACCCAGATTTGATGAATATGCTTCACCTCAAAAAATCTAGATCCATCAGAGCCACAAGGGCGGGAGACTTAAACCTCGACACGGCTATTAATAGGATGTGCTGGAGGGATAGATTCATCACCCAAAGACTCCCTATGCTGTGGAACAAAATCCCGGTATATGTGAGGCAGAGCACCTCGCTGGCCTTGTTCAAGAGAAATCTTGACCAATGGAGGGGAGATCACAGATATACTCCAGGGATTACCTCAGTGTCACTGCTAGACAGAGGCACAGCAAAATAATGGGTATAGTTCCCCATACAAAAGGGGTGGCGTAAGCCACAAAACTATGGGCTAGGCTTATAAATGCCCTCGGGCAGATAGCCTAGTAAGAACCTATGAACCTATGAACCTAAGTGTTGCTATACTGCAGTTAGGGTAATATTGGTTTAACAGGGTGTGTGCGGTTATGGCTGTCCTACATGTTTTAATACTTGGCATGTCAGTGCTATGTTTATGAGAAATCCCCTTCTGTAGGGTCATCTGCTGACTGGGCAGTGTGTGGTGCCTTGTGTTCCTTGTGTTACCCACATAGCACCCATCTCTCAACAGCAGAAGGTAGTGTGAGGATTGCAGTCAGTAGATAGTGACAGCTGGGAGATTTACTGACGTCATATCCCTCATAGGACATATGTTGCATCAAACCCTTACGACAGGAAATGTATGAGGTTATCACAGTGACATGTCAATACTGGCCCTGTGTTTGTGCCTCCAGCCACAACTTTGTCAACCTTTGTACATATGTCATGCAATGGGGGTGTATACACCATATTCATTGACAGCATATCTGATAACAAGCCAGTGAGATATCAGACTGCTACACATGTTATGTATAGTAGGGGTTATATTTGAGGACATAGCCTGGGCAGTCTGTGGTTGTGTGTACAGTACTGAGGTATGTGTAAGTCTGGTAATTGTCAACAGTGTGTATATAGTGGATATGTACCTTGGCCTGTGTAGAGGCTGTGGGAGATGTCATTGTTCTTGGTCCTGTTCTAGCTAATGTTACATGCTGCTCAACTGTATGTCACCCTATCAGCTTACATGTTTGTAGGGGCGAACACACACATGTCCCAAACCACAGACAGCCATCGGACCACACTGTGTAGTGGCCCAGTATATGTAAGGTTGTTGTGTGAGTGGCTCATATGAGGATGATGTGCATCAGATAATCCATATACTGTAATAGTACACTAGCTTACCATACATGGTTATGACTGCGTTCACATTTGTTGTGGCTATGCACTTTCACACATGTGTCTGTTACTCTGTGATGTGACATGCCTGTAGAGCCTGCTTTCTATGCAGGTACATGTCTATTCCTATATAGGAGATGCAGGCCAGTGTTGAGTCAGTCTGCCTGTAGCCTGCACTGTGCTTTGTTACATGCCTAGCAGTTTACTGTAGTTATCCAGTGAAATGTCATGCCCAGATACTTGCCAGATGTATTGCTGCAAGGTCACCATAACAGTCATGTATGTCAGTCAAAGCAGTGGGATGCTGTTCAGATGTATGTCACTAACTAGTGGATAGCATATGGCATGGCACCTCTGTACCAGTGGTTATTATGTGTCAGGACAGACAGGGGTGTATGAATGCATAACCTATGGGGGCAAATGTATACCAGTATGTACGTGTTATACCCCTCTACATGGCTAACATCCACATTGACAGGTCTGGTCCACATGTCTTGCATGAAAGGGTGCTGCGTATACCCCTGGACTGACCAGAGTTTGTCAGACTGTCCACATATATTGGCCATAATGCAGCTGTAGTCCACAGAGGTGTTGCTGTGCTAGCAATGGTACTGTACTATGATGACCTTAGGAAGTCTGTAAGTAGCCAATTGCGCAAATGTTAACAGCAGATGTGGCCTCCCACACGAACCATTTCTGTGAAGACAATCCCTATTACAGTAGCAATAGTCTACAAATTTACCTGCACTACATACATGACATCCCCTTGCACTGAGAGATTGGGACTACTGGGGCTGAGGTAGGGCTCCACTCTATGTGCAGGACATATGGTGAACATATATGTATATATATATAAATATACATATATCCAAATAGATATATACACATATACATATCTTGCTTACTGTCTGACAACAGTTTTACACATATGTGCATGTGTTCCAGCCTCTGTACTCCATCTACATACCAGGCTTTGCACATATGGCATGCTGTCAGGGATTATGTAGTGGGCTGTGTGTATGTCATGCTGTCATTCCTGCCATCACTCCACTGCTGTTGTTTCCCCCACACATACTGGGAGGTTGGGACCAAATATGTGTGGGATTCACCTGCACAATATGTGTGCCCTAATGTACTCCAGAGGCCAGTGTATGTAACAGTGGTATATGGCCCAGTATTAGTGAGTGTAGTGGGGGTGGACCATGACTAACCTAGGCTGCGACAACATGGGTGGGTATCTGAGATAAGCTACCTTAAGTTATCTGGATGTACTTTACCATACAATCCACCTTGGGTAAATGCAGGCCTACTGCCTCCAGCTATATGTGATGTTCTGATTGTCAGTGTGATTGTGATGGTGTCAGGTATGCCTTGTTATGAAACAGATACATCCCATTGTGTCAGCTGGGATCTATACCCCCTAGGGATTGTGTACAGAGTGTTGATAGAGGCTGCTGACCTATACATCTGCATTATGCACTGTTGATTGCCTGGTAT